>NW_010140384.1:0-35101 GCF_000699245.1 Pterocles gutturalis | reverse complement strand
ATTCCTGAGTAAGCACTGTGGTAACACAGCAGCAGAGCTGAGCAAGGCACATCTGGAGGAAGGGAAGTAGCAGTACAATGAAAATTCATAGCAACGTGGAGTTTCAGTTTCTGGAGATGTTACTGACAGTTCCCATTTCCAAGCAATAGGCCCTCCCCAGTTCCGAAAAAAACCCCCAGAAACCAGGAACAGCATTTTATGGGAAGGGTAAAGCATACTCACGAGAACTACAGAAATGTCCTACTGGGCTGGTGGGAGGGGTGATTGGCAGAAGTCGAGGATCTATGAATGAAGTAAACGATGTTGTAGATGACGTGCTGCTCTTGGAAGGTGTGCTTTCAGTGCACGGGGTCTGCAACGAAAAACAAGAGCTGCTTCAGGAAGATGATGCTAGGGGAGCAGACAGCACGCAGCACTGCAGCGCCTCCGAGGTTCAGAAGAAACAGCACGTGGCATATTCAGACACAGCGAACAGTCTTAGAGCAGCAGGTACATGGTACAAATCCAGCGACAGAAGAGGAGACCCGAGCATTGTGTCGGGATGCTTAGCCAGGCACTGCGCTGCAATAACCAGCCCCCAGAAGACGAGCACGTCCATCACTCCCCACTGCCTTCTCTGCAACAGGGCATTGCTCAGATCTCTTTCCAGCAAGGAGGATGCTGATACCTCAAGTAAGGCAGTTTAGGACGTGGCCCCTGGCAGAGCTGACACACTGCTCCCCAGGAGGCTCCTGTGCTCCCAGCAGTGTTTAGAGCCCCTTCGGGGCTGCCGAGACACGCTGCTCTGGCCCTGTGCGCTCCCAGCTGACACTGGGGTGGAAGAAAGCCAGGGAGCAAAGGCAGAGAGGAGTGCTGTGCTGCTGCCACGAAAGGTAAAGGAACAGAGAGTACAAGCCCTTCTGGCTTGTGTTAAAGGGGAAAAAAAAGACGGAAAGAAAAGGGAGCAGAGAGGGAGATGGGGGCAAATAAGCAGAGCAATAAAATCTGTTAGGGAGCACAAGATTTCTTATCCATCCCCTAGATAAAACTTTTAAAGAAGAGATGTGGTGAAAAATCTCATCATAAGAAGAGACAGGACAGATGAAGTTAAAAGGCTCTCAATCTCAGTCTCCTTAAGGTTGGAGGAAAGTGATGGTACTGCTCATTCAATCTGTAATTTCTCACTTACCTTATTCAGAGGTTTGTTCTGAGGTTCCTGGCTAGTCAGTGGCACTTTTGGCGGGTTCACAGAGGAGTCTGAAATTTGGCTTTGCTGGAGGAGATCTGGCAGAAGGTAGTTCTGGTTGCTTACACTCCAGAAGCTTTCTTGGGTGCTCGAAAATTGTTTCCCTAAAATCTGATCCTGCATATGAGGACACACAGTTAAACTCCACATTCAGCAATGCACTATGCAACTCCTGTTAATTATGACAATAAATAAGGAGCATATGCTCTGCGTGATGCATCATGTAAAGACAAACCCTAGGAAAGATTAAAATAAAAAATTAAATACAAAAGTGTGTGGCAACCACCTGAGACATCAACACTGGCTTCCACTCCTGAAGTGCTCCGCAAATGTTCCTCATCTATGTTACCTCAACCACAGGTAAAGCAGCAACTTCATCCTCAGAGACACTTCAGACAGGAATGACTTGTCCTAAGATCTGACCTCTACCTACCACAGTCAGAGTAGGTACTTCTTGGTTCTGGATCTGCATTCAGTTCACAGCCCCTCACCATTCATTCCATTGCTACTTTCCATGTACTGAATTAGGAAACCTTATTCTAGAACGATGACACTCAGTAGGACCCAGTATCAGCATTTCCAGTACAATGATGGTTGGTACTGCAGACCTCCCTACTGGATCCCACCAGCTTCAAGAAAATACCTGTGAACTAGGCAAGGTGTGAGGCACCACACAAGCTCTCTCGCCGACAGCACAAAATAACAGAGTCAGAGGTTGGTTTCTGGGAACACATGGCTAGAAGCTTTGAGAGGAAGGAAGATGGGATGTGTAAAGCAAGTGGTGTCCCAGATGGGGAAGGCAGTGCAGAGGGATCTACACCCGGCCGTGACCAGTCAGGGTACCTGAACACCATCAGCACTGGAATGTAGAGAGTGACAGGAGCCAAGTGCTACGCTAGAAAATTCCTCCTGAGTTACACTGAAGCAAACAGCACCACCAAACTCGAGCAGCTTCTGGCTGGCTGAAGTCAAGGCAAGCCTGTATGTACGTTGTATTGACTCTGATAAACAACCTTCTGAAGTTAGATCAGCTTTTTTGAACGCTGGCCAAAATATGAAAAAAAAAAAGTAGATAATTCTAAATTAAAAAAAATACCGGTTTTGCCCTGTTTATAATTCCATCTCCAAAGCAGCATCTTTTCTCCTTGAGGATGGTGGAGTGAAGGCAACATGGGACTCACTCCCCAGGCAGGAAGGATGCCAACTCTGGCCTGAAGCTTAGAAATCATACCAGAGGCAAAGAAAACTCCCTTTTCTTCCTAGCCCTGCCACAGCTCACGCAAGCAGCTCTGGGAAAAACACCGGTTTCACAGCAATTTATTTTCCCTATCTGTGAAGCAAGAGTACACTCAGTAATGTGTGAGAAGTGCTCTGATGCTGAGTGCAAGTCATATTACCGCAATTTGTTTTTGTTTTCAACCACAAAAAGCATCGTTCTGCTTTGTCTGTCTTCATCTTTTCTGCACTAATATTTATCACAGGGGAAAATCCGCATGACTCGAAGTCTCTACTAGAAGCTACAGCTGGGAAGGAACCACAACATGACATATGAGAAGACATGTATTTTTACTAAGCCAGTAGAGAGAGATGAAGTGGTTTTCCCCTCTTCTGGTAATATTTTAAGTAGTAAGAGGTAGTTCTCTTTAAGTTGGAAAAAAAAACAGGTCAGGATTTTTAAAAATAGCAACAATGCACACCAACAATAATCAACAGCATTGCTTTTTGCAACCTGCCCAGTGCCTTCAAGAAATACGTTGACATTAGAAACTACCACCAGGTCAATAACAAGGACAAATAAAGAAGCACAATTTCATACCTATGTGTAAGCATTTTTATAGGAAGCGCAAAGCCTGGAACTGCATGTTTTTTCAAGGCTTATAGCTATAATTTTCAATGACAGAGCAGGACTTCAGAGGGAAAATGCTGCCGAGAAGAAATGGATACAGCGTTTATCATGCACATTAATGATCTGACTCCCCCGCACCGTACCCACCCCCTTACAAATGACCAAATTACCTTCTGTTCTGCGACGGTGCTTTGGGGTTTCAGTTCAATTCCATCTGGTACTCTCGTCCTTGAGAAATCTACCACTCTGCTGCTTAGCAGTTGCCTGGTAACAAACTCCAATTAATGAACAGAACTACTTCAGAAAAGAAAAAAAAAAAAAGAGCCCAAAAAACAAAAAAAGCAAAAACCCCCATATATAGGTGTTCAAAAGTGAGCATAATTAACATTCACTAGTTACACTTAAAGGTTCATGTACAAAAGCAAGCTGATTAGTCTGTGGATGTGCCTGAAGGGACCCGAGCCCGAGGAGCACCCACACACAGCAGGAAGCTCTCCCCACCTCTGCGGAGGGCATCCCTTCATCTCCCTGCTTGTCACCCCTCATTTTTCAGACACCGCATAGCTCAGGCTTGTCCCTCAAGCTGTTATTTGAGAAATGCCTACTTCAAAACTTCTCCTGTCTCCTCTCATACACGACCCTGCCCTCCAGAGAAAGAGCTTCAGCTGCCCTTGCAAGGGGGAGAGCCACTGCTCCGCTATATGCTGGTATCAGGGACCTCTCTGCCAGTGCCTACTGGGGCAGGAAATTCCTACGCTGGAATTTCACACTGTGCATCAGTCCCTGAAACACGGACATCCTCACCTTACGCACAAAGAAACAAAGAAAATGTTGCCCAGTGCACGCAGAGACAAAAGAACAGAAGAGCTGCTGGACTGGCTGGGGCCAAAGCCCACCTCTAACAGTGACCGAAAGCAGATACCTACAGAAAGAGGAAGAACAAGGCAAGCATCTGTCGCGATATACCCCAGCATACTATCACTTCCTACACAGCTGGTGGTATCTCTGCTTTTTAAACTTTTTCATTCAAGTGGCACTGCCTCAAACCTCTGTCAATGAGGTTCTGG
Source organism: Pterocles gutturalis (assembly GCF_000699245.1). NCBI lineage: Eukaryota > Metazoa > Chordata > Aves > Pterocliformes > Pteroclidae > Pterocles > Pterocles gutturalis. The sequence goes on along the minus strand of NW_010140384.1, from coordinate 30,963 downwards.
CCCCATTTCTGTGCATTTCCACCCTACTTTACTTATTTATTCCACTTATTTATATTCATTTCTTTATTACTGCAATCCATTTAAGCCTATTTCTGCCTCTTTCCCAGGAATTGTAAAACTGACTGGATTCAGGATGCTGGTGCGAAGGGCTCTATGCCACAGGAAGGTGCTTTTTTTTTTTTTTTCTAATGTTGCCCAATGTGATAACAAAGGCGTGGTGGGAGAGCTACCGACTTAAGATGGTTATGAAGGAGCAGATGTTTACCTGGCTTTTTTTTGTTGTTTATTTTTTTGGTTTTGTGCCCCCCATCATGTGAGGGGCAGATATTTGCATACTGAAGTTAGAAGGCATGGCAAGACATGGAGTAGGAAGGTGAGTGCAAGGACCTGTTTTGATCAAGAAAGCAAGCAGCAACTGATCTCAAATGATGTCAACCTCCCACATATTAGGAGAAGAAAGTAATTCCTATCCAACCACACACCTGCACCCACCTTGTTCAAATTTTGGTAAGGAACTGCATATAAAGAGCAGAGAGAGGAAACTGAACTACACAAAATGAGTCCCAGGAAACTCATTGTTTTAGGGGAACTGTGAATGCTGCAGGCATTGGAGGAGGAAGCGCTCTCAGTAGAGCAGGAGAAACTAGCATCAATGGAATAGATACGCTATACAAGCAGGTGAGATGCTTGATCACATACACTGACATCCTTTCCTTAAAGCAAAAACCTGGTGTGGGTGAGGAAGAATTTTGGCTCATCTCACTGAAAAGAAAAACAAGACCAAATAGTTGTTTTACTGGTGAAGGACAGCTATCCTTAGTCCTGGCTTCCTCAGAAATGAGCCATCTCAGGGTGCTTAACAGGATTCGGGCAAGAGAGTATGAAGCTCCTTCTCTTGCATGTGTGCATGTCCCAAGTGCAGGCCTCCTGGGCACCCCCACGAGAGCTGGTGTGAAGACACCAAAAGCTGTTCCACAGCCCAGGCAAGAACACAGATTGCTTTCAACAGCCAACTAAAACCGGGCCCAGGGTGTCTCAGCCCATGCCCACACAGAAACACTCCCACAGACTGCAAGGGGCTTCAGATCCTGTATTCACATGCTTTAGATAGCAAGAAAAACAAAATCTTCACTTTATCCAGAATATGCAAAAGCTGCTTTCCCTTTGATCACTATCCTTTTTGCTATTTCCTTGTCAGTAATCAGGATATGTTTCCCAATGTATTTATCTTTTAATATAAATGACATTCAGCCAAGGGACTTTGCTAACAGACAGGGTTATACTTGTGATTTTACAGTTCTTGTGGCGGCTGTGTGCACAGAAAGGCAAACCGGACAGGGATGATCATCCTGCTAATTCCATTTCTCTAGAGGACTGGTGGATCTCACACACAGAGGAGATGCAAAGAACACACGCAGATTTCCAAAGGCAGTGATACCACTCCTCCAAATCATTACAGCATGCAAGGATCACAACAATCTAACACTTACACAGCAAAGTCATTGCTACACGGCAAATCCATATTTTTTATGTAGAGTCTTTCTGAGGTCTAGGATGAATTCTATGACCTAGAGTGAATAAAACTTTTTACAGATCAGAATAAGGTGGTTTGGAAGAGAAACAGTAAGAAAATAAAGGCGTTACAGTAAAAAGACAGGTCTTTCAGGTGCACTGAATAAGCTACAAGATTTTTAATGTACTTCCTCTTCATCCCTCAGCTTTGAAAATGAACTTCAGAAATGCAAATCAGGAGCATATGCAGGCGCAAAAACTCTATCTTCTTCAGAGCAGCACAGGGGAAAGGACTGGTACCAGGCCAACCCAATAGCTTGCCAACAGCACTACAGATCTGTGCAACTCTTCCTGAAGACTGACAAAACCGTGTGTGCAATTACGTCAGAAGAGCAAGAGCCCCACCCCAGAGAGCTCTGTGGCCCTGGGATGCACTTCAAAGTAAATCCCTGAACTTGAATCAAACTGAAGTCTCGTTGCAAGAAAATCAGAAGTTTCATCAATACTAAAAATAATTCTGTTTGCTGTTCTTGCTGTTCCCTTGATTCTCTTCCACTTCAACTAGCAAGCTATTCATGCTCCGTTATTTCTCAGCAGAATACACATTTTGTGTGACAGGTAAAACACCACAACACATCAGTCACAAAATCAACGCGAGAAACTGGAAAGCCAGAGAGAAACAGTTCAGGTGAGATGAGCTTGGTACAAGCCACAGCATCGTCTGGCAAACACAGCAATTGTGCAAAATAACAATATTAAAAATACAGCAAAGTTTACAAAACCAAATCCTGCTTACACTATCCCTTACACTATCAGCTTTTCAGTGGTAATTATTTCTCCTGCAGTGAACAGACTATCTGAATACGATGGTCATGTTTGCCTTGCTTTTTTCAATGTAAACTGTATTTAGCATGAAGTTTTCTTTCCCTCTCCCTTTTTCTTTCAAAAATTCTATTTAAACATTGATCAATGTGAAGTAATCTCTACAAAAGCACTACCTATTGATATTCAGTTAAAACAAGACATTTCCTCATTGTCCCAGGGCAGCAAGTCATCAAAGCTTATTACACTGCACACATCTGATGGAGCTAACATTTACCCCCGGGAGTTCATTATAGTGTGATTAAACTGCTTAATTACAACTGACATAAATGACTGATAGTAACTTCAGAGGGGAGGCAGTATTTATGTATGCCAACATTTTCCAAGTATTTAGAAGTGGGTAATAAAAAGGAAGGGAAAAAAAAAAAAATCAAGCCAACCTTGTGTGGTTCATGTCATCTTCATCGCTGCTGCCAACTTCGTCACTTGATGAGGAATAGTCTGCAGCTTTTAAGAATGCGTTGGCACCGTCCTTCCCCTTGGCAAAGGAGCTTGGACTCTGAGTAAAGAAAGCTCAGTTGATATTTTTTTTTTCTCAGGGAAGAACCCATCGCTAAACAGCATGTGCAATATTTTACTGTCCCAGCAAATATAGTTATTGTCACTTCCACGCCAAAAAAGCTTTTTATTAGGAAGTTGATGCTTTTGTTGGTCCATCACAAGTGGGTATTTCACCCAAAAAGTGACCTGAGCCAAACCACCCGATCTTCCTAATAGTTGAAAGGTGACTAACTTTAGTCAGGATATTATTTTCAATCACAAACTATGATTCAATATTCACACTTTCCAGAAGCACAGAAGCCCTTCCTTTTTCGGACAAGAGGAGTGCTCTGCACTGGGACTGAAGGATTGCACCAGCTTGAGTTTTGCTGCAGCCCTGGACCCCCCAAGGCTGGTGGGGCCATGCCCCAGCACTGGCCGTGCCTGCGCAGAGCGGGTGCGAGGCACCTTGGGGCTGGAAAGGCAACACAAACACTGCCATAGTTCACACCTACGGGGCACTCACATGCCCCCGTCCTATGGGAACTCAATATAGGCCTCCCATGTCATTGGCAATGGCCTACACACAGAGTTTTCTTCAAACCTGTGGTCCCTGACAAGTCAGGAGGGGCTGGGGACTCCGCCCAGCCACAGCTGTCCCTGCTGCCCTGCTTCGTATCCCCCGGAGCCACCCAGCCCTGCTTGTGAGGTTTTAAAATGACAAGCATCCCGCAAACTTCTAAAATGCCAAGCATCCCACATATGAGCTCCTGCACAAGGCACCACGAGCTCCAGTTGCCTGATGGTCATCCCCCACCTCAAACACCACCAAATAAAATAAATGCCTCAGTAAATGAGACAGAGCAGTAGGAATCATCCTCTCCATCAGTGGCATGTCAGTAAACGGAGAGCCAGGGCACTCCTGAGTGTGTCACAGCCTGGCAGCACACTGGGCATTTGCACAAACCACAGCATGGTCCTGACTTCTGGGTTGCACGAGAACTGATCAATGACTTCCTGAAATATTAAAGACATACCCTTTAAAGATGTATGATCAGACAAGTTCAGGAAAACTGAACTCTCTGCCGATGACCTGAGCTGGACACCAGTCAGACCTGGACCGAAGGTTGATGAGATGTTAATGCAGCAGCAAGCTCAAGCCAGCCCTGCGCAGGCTCAGGTGGACTCATTAGCTACCAAACCCAGGCACCACCAGAGGAGCTGTCTGCATAGACATTCCCTCCGTGAAAACTATGAACCAAACACGAATATCAGTGGATTTAAAAGAACCTACTGCAATCTGGCCTGGGTGAGAAAGTTTTTCAAGCTTCTTGTGCAACTGCAAGTGGTTCTCAGACAAAGCGTTCTCTGCCTTGGCCGGTCCTGGATTCCCTGGGAAGAAAAAAAAAAGTTTATTTTTTTAAATGCATGTGCAGCAGAGTGACAGAGGGGACCAGTAAGACATGGACATATAGCTACCACCCAAGGCAGACACCAGTCTCTGCTGACAAACTTCTTTTTTCTCTTTGTTGCAAATGGAAATCTTTTTGCTTGTTTCCCAGTGGTTCTGGATGCCACAACATTATGTATATAAATTGCTGCTGGTGCAGTTCAATGCTGCAAGAGTAAGATAAGCAGACCAAAACCTTGGCAACATACTCCCACTGTGCACCAGCAACAGTTCCATGGACTGGGAGGCAGCTTGCAAGGGAGAAGGGTGAGGGCATGCTAATTTCTTCCCCTGATCCTCCTCTTGAGGGGAGACAGCTCATCACATCAGCAACTTATGGTCAAATTCCAGGACTGAAGGTGCCACCCAGCTCTAGTCCTGTGACTACAGACAGCGGGGTCAGGGAGAGGGTACAGGAGCCTGGGCCCCCAGTGCACATTTTCATGAGCAAACAGATGTGGTACCAAGATTTGGTCTTCATAAAACTATTGCACAAAAAGGGTCTAAAGGGTCTGATTCTCTAAACCCAACAGGGCTGAGGGCAAACAGCTGCACTAACCCCTGCTCAGGAGCATGGGCTCAAGCCAAAAGCAGAAGAGGGTTCACCGCTTCCCAGGGCAGCACCGGGAGAACCATTTTCCAGTCTCTGCTTCCCTTGGGGCACATGGAGTGTCACTTCTCCGCTCCCACTTCCACGCTGTGCTGTGGGGAACTGGGTACAACAGCTCTCATTTTTGCAGAGAGAGCTGGCCCCTGCTGCGGGCCAACTCAGCGCTGGGTGGCACCTCGTGACACCCTGCCCCAGGTCAGGTACGGGCACCAAGAAAGCTGTGGCACTACGCTTCCCTCCCACGTGGCACAGGGACCCACACTTGCCACCACGCTTGCACAGCTACCGAACACCCAAGCAAACGAGACTAGAGGAGCTGGAGTCCACCTGCATGTGCTGATGCCATGCAAGGAGGGATGCTTGCAAGTAACTAAGTGAATCCTCCCTTTCAATGCCCCCACTGCCCACAAAGCTACCCGGGAAGAGCAAAAGCAGCCTTGGAGAGATGCTGTCTTCTGCACACAATTCTTGATACAAGTAAAGGGAGAGAAAATAGATGTGCCCACACCCTACCAGTGGGACACACTAGCCAGCTCAACATCTGCCTCATTCAGCAAACTCTCCCAGGACCATCCCACTGCTACAGGACTCCTTGCAAATTAAGGGGGGAGAATTCAAGCTCACACAAATTAGGATTCATATTTGAGAATTTAGATAGTTTTATCACAATGGCTTCATGTATTCATGCATTTTGCAAAGCTTTCAAAATTCAGAATTCCTTATTGGTCAATGAGTACCTAAGCAACTCAGCAGAAGTATTAGCTCTAAAGTATTTATAGCTCTTTCTTGCCCAATTCATTATCCCTGTGGGTTTGAGAAAGCAACGAACTCTTCCTGGAACACCATATGCCAGAACTAGTTGTAATTTAATGACACTTAAGAACCCAAGGAGACAGTTTAAACCACAAGAGAGGTTTTCTATTCTTTCCATTGCTGGTGAGGTTTTCATTTCCCCATGCCAAAATAGCACATGGAGGAGCTACACATCACGCAGACATTGCAAAGTCGAGCTGGGCTGTTGCATGTTTTTCATCTCTATGCTGTTATTCAAACATAAAATGACATAAGAACAAAAAGCAACAAAACCCAAGCAGTTTAAAGCGCACTTTGGATTTCTCTTGAAGCAAAGCTTCCAGTTCTGTGCAGTTAGCGAAAGCAAAACTGACTTGATTGTGTAACTGTAATAAATAAGCAATTTGTTCTTCATTTATCAAGGGCTTCCAAATTAACAATGTGAGCCTTGGTTTAAAAATAAATTACCTCAGCAGCTCACCGGTGTGGTTTCAGAATGTTTTTAGCATCCACCCTGCTTCAAATTGGGCGTGATTCCCCATGTCCCTATCTTTATTAGTCAACCTGGATGCAAAGCATTGCGACACACCACTGCTCTGCAAGGAGTTACACAAGAAATTGCTCTACAGTTGACCCACAGAAAACACCCTGAGGGATAGCAACAGAGGAACAAAGCTGTCCGCTTCCGCTCCGTGTCCCCATCTGCCAGAATCTCAGGTCATCTCTGAGGAACCAGAGTCTATCCTGCAAAAAATCTGCACGATCATGAGCGAGCCCACTGTGTTACCTACACCACCACCAGTGATACCAAGGTAGCCTACAAAGCCGCACTTGAACTTTTGCCTTTTTTTTTTTCAGTTCCACTATCTTTCTGCAAATAAAAGCATACTGGAGCATAGATTTCATAAGGTGCTGTAGAGAGAGTCTTATGCTTCCTTCAGCCAGTACAGTATTACAATGCAGAAATATCAGTGTACAGCAACTGCTCATCTTTATCACCTTATCAGTGGGCAATGCAAAAAAAAAGCAGCATATGGTTCTGCAGAAAACACCAATGGGTGAACATTAGTACTGAATTACATCTGTCTGTCTGCAATATTGTCTCTGATGAGTTTCAATGGTGTCAGTAAGTGCAACAGAACAATTTTTTTTTTAATTCTTAATTGAGGCAATTCAATTTTTCTATAAGGAAACATGTTCACAGTCACTTTTTGACTCAAAAGAGAAAGTGTTTATATTTTAGGAACACGGAACCATAAAATCCTTTCAAAAGCCTATCACCAGAAGGCATCATTAAAAAAACATCCCATTTGCAACTCAACCCTTGACACCCTGCAGAAGCCGGTTTCATATGACGGGAATTTTGCACATTTTGACTGATGAATCCTTGAGCTGGGAATCACCTGAGGTTGACCAGCTGCTCTGATGAGATCCCATCTCCCACTGCTTGTTGCCAGGAGTGCTGCTGCTGCTGTTTAGCTTCAGAGCATGTCCCCCGGGGGATGACTGATGAGTGTTACTAAACAGAAAGACAAAAAGGAGATCAAACTATCTCGCACGCAGGAACACAGACTGGAACGGACCTCCTGGTCTACTGAATAGAGTTCCCTGCTGTTACTGTATGATATAATACTCCTGATAAACAAAAAAAATTATATTAATTGCTGCTCCAAGTAGGGCCACCCAGTAGTGAAAGAAGAAGGAGGGGACAGTTTCCTTTGGGCAGTCATTCTGGGAGATTTCCCAAGTCATTACAAAATATGTATTCCTCCCTTTGCCTCTTCAGATCTGCGTCACTCCCGATTCCAAAATCTCATGGATTTTACAAATAAGGAAACCTGCTCCAGTACCCTCCTATAAGATATCATAACCCACCTATCAATGGAGAAAGGAACACGTCGGACAGTAAAACCAGCTGCCAAGCTTGTGAAGTAGAACAGCGTCTCACCCAAAAACCCAGGCTCAGAAGCCACTCACTTGGAATGCTGTGGTTTGCTTACATGTTCCTTTTCTGCATTGCTTCCTATAATTCCTAAGTAGAGACTATTTAGGGCTTGACTTCACTTGAAAGCTATTTCAGATGATGTTTCTGAACTCTGGCTTATCAGAAGTGCTGCACGTTATTTTGTTATGTCAGCTAAATCTACTTCCCTTTCAAATCTCTCCAGCCCTAGTTTCTCACAGCATTATGTTCCCCGATCAGACATCCTGTGGGGGCTACCCTTTACTGCTCAGCTCTCTGCATCCTTGGTTTTCTTCTCCTGGGATGTGAAAAAAGTACACTAGCCCTAAGGGCAGACTGCCAAAATAGTCAAGATACATCTACAGATGGTATATTTGCCTGTTCAAGCTACTACCAGGCAAAACAAAGCTACAGGCACAAGCTTCACAACCTGTAATTATAAGTGCCTAGACAGGGAGTTGGGACCAGATCTGCAGTCACCAAAGCATCCCGGCACCTAACTCCCCTTTGAAACCAATGGCACCAGAGCTGATGCAGAACATCTGCAAGAGCATCCAGGCAGCCCGGATCAGCACCACTCCCACCTGCCATCATCAGTGCCAACAGGCTTGGATCTCAAGTAACCTGCACCTTCAGCAGCCACTTAGTGTAATGTGAAGGGAAAGTAAAGCGTTACCAAATCACAGCTGAATGTTGAATGATTGCACAACACGCTGCCTGTTAACTGGGAAATGGACGCACAACTTGTGTGCAACCCACTCAGCTACGCCAAACAGGCTGAACCAAATGAAACAACTCACTGCAGGAATTATTACAGATGGAACAGCCCTTACATATTAAAAATACTGCATTCCAGCAGAACACAGAACTACCTTGCATGAAAAGGAGGAGGAGATGTACAAGAGGCTTGTTTATCTTCAGATGAGTTATGTCAGCCGTTAGAAGGAAGCTGGCTTACACGCCTTCTTTCAGGTTTAGGGTCAGGAAGTTTAGCTAGTTATTTTTGTGGACACGCTGACTCAAAAGGCAAAATAATTGTAACTGCTATTAAATGAGGTAGGAACCCATGTCAGTTTGGTGTTACTGGGGTTATGGCTTTGTTTTTAATAAATTTGCTCTAGTTTTCCTATTGACAATAAATCAGCGTTAGCATAAGCAGAAAACGTTTAAGAGCTTACCTTGAAAGGCATCTCTGATGGCCAGGCTGATCCCTGCTGTAAAATTTAGAGGTTGTCCTTTCTGGAACCTGAAGGATCAAATGTTTTAAGTTTGCTACTGATATTTTAGACTCAGTTAATAAATTTAATGCTTACCCTGTATCGATGCAAAAATAAGACTAACCAACATAAATGAATAATCCTCCAGCGGGACCTGTGGAGAGGTCTTCCATGATATCAACACTGGAAGCTGCAAGTCAGCAGCAGGTGCTTCCAATTTGCTCCAAGCCTGTGCAATCTATCAGGGCACAGACTGCAAGTGGTTTGCACCTTTCCCTAGAGTCAGCATTATTCTTGGTCAATATTTAAAGCAGACAGGGAAACGCATCTGCAGTCACTTAATGCAGCTTTCCCTCGGTGGTGGATTACCTTATGTTGTTACCACAGGGATGGGGTAAGAGAGACACAGACACACACTTCAAGGGCAAAGTAATAAAATAGATACACGCATGCACGCACATACACGTCCCTGCACAAATATTCTTGGTTTTAGAAATTCTGTTAAAAAGGTAAATATACCATCACCTGAATTACACAAACTAATGAGCTTTTCTGCAAGAAGCCAGATTTCTCACAGAAAGGGCAGCTACAAATACTTAGTTTAACAAAAGAAGTGCATCTGCGTTCACAGATCCTGCAGATTATTACATACATACATGCAAACTCAGGACATCGACCTGCTAATAAATTTTTATCTTCTTTCTAGATTACCAGGCCCAGTTAATGTACAAACAATGAGATGGGTTCAAGAATTCCAGAGGATGGAGACTACACAGTGCAGGAGTGCTATTAACCACCAACAGTGCCAAACACCCCAAGTTTCACATACCTTTGGGGGCTGTTCTTCATTTTGACTCACGTTCCAGAACACGTCATCCTGCACAGGGCTGAGGGGTGTCATCACCATATCTGACAGTGAACTGCTGTGGTACACATCCTTACTAGCCCGGAAATTTTCACACTTGAAACAAATGAAACACATGATGAACTGTACTTCCCTGCCTCTGTAACAGGTCCCAATCTCAACAGATATCAATGGTTCTCTTTGAGAGATCAAATTTTTAGTAAACACACAAGGACTATTGTGTTTGGATATTGCCCTACTCACCCTGTTCACTGTGAAGTTATTAATTCCAGCATATTAGCATGTTAGGCACAAATATTTCATGGTGAAGGGTACAATAAAAAGAAATAGTAAAACTATCTATACTGTACATATTTCTTCCCTTCTTAAATCTATGGAGAAGTTAATAGGTCATGGGCAATGCACAGTGAGCTACTTAACTGGATAATGCAAAAATTGCTGTTGAGTAGGTATATTTCATTCCAACATGACCAATGCTTCCATTTGAGAATTCAGATAGTATAACCACTGGAGCAACCCAACTCCCCTAAGTTAGATGTTGACTTCCAAACCAGTCTGTGCAACCTCACCATCAACCTAGGATCAGTGGAGAGAAACCGCCAGCTGGAAGCGCTTTCAACACTCCAATGGCTAAGAGGGTGCCCCAGCCCTCCTCTCTTAATGTATTTTTTCAATTACTTGAAAAAAACAAACCTGAGAATGCAGTAAGAAGGAAATAAGAAACTATGGTCAGACTACACCTCATGGGTAGCCATGTCCAGGTGCTCCCATTGCGACTGTGTTTAAAAGATGTCTTCAAAGGCATCAAACTAGAGCATTAGGATAGCAAATGCCCTAATCACAGGGGGAAGAGGAGGGGCAGCAATCAAATAACTTCCTTACAAAGTCTTAATTCCAAGGGAACAACAAGCAAGCAGTGTAAAACTCAAGCTAAAATACTCAAAATTTGGTCCTCTGATTCTTTCTGTATTTAAAAGAAAAAAAGAAAAATAAAAGAAAAATAAAAGAAGGAAAGGTCCCTGAAATTCTACACACCAATGACTTCTTACACCAGCATCTGCCAAAGGGGAAGAAGGGAAGAGAGCTAAAACTGTCAACTGAATGTACTGATCCTCCCTGAAATGAGAAATTCTCTTGGACACAAGACCGAGACAGAACACACGGCAATGCTGTGTGAGCTGGCCCGTCTTGAGGGATCGCTACGCTAGAACCAATTTGAGGTTACAGAAATAGAAAAAATACTAGAGAAATGCCTGCAGCTATACCTCTCTGTGCTTTATCTTGTCAGACCTTCCATGCAAAGCCGGATCAAGGCTCTCCAGAGACACCCGCAGCCAGCGGGAATGCCACAGGCTGACGTCCTTCCCAGGTCGGGAGGAAGCCCGTGTCCCGGCACGCTGACACACTTCTGCTGGGAGGCACCTCTTTCTCAAATGCACGGCAAGACCAGCATCCCTACCACATTAAGGCCTAAGAAAGAGGCTGGAAATTTTTGTCTGAGACAAAGTTCAAACTCTCGTGTCCCAATTGAGTTACTACAATTCAGATCAGAGGCAGCTGCAGTCCAGTTTCCCCAAGAAAGGACTCGGATGAATATTTTATTGATTTATCAGCCCAAGTCTATAAAATTCTCCAGTTCCTCAGTCTTAAAAAGAAAAACACAGTAACTGAGAACTGTGCACAGCTTTTCAATAACATAATATGATTATCAACTCCCTATAACTCTACAAGATTAATTATATCATGGGAACAATGTTCAAAATCACTTAAATATTGACAGGGGGTAATTCTAAAACTAAAGATGCCAAATGTCCATTCAAATGTCCCATCACAACCTGCCACTCCAGCATAGGAAAGCCAACTGTCAAAAAAGTTCACCTAGTTAAATATTCAGCTGCTTTTCCTGCTGTTATAGGACAATATGTTCTGTTGACTCCCGTTACAGAAAATAGCTTTTTCAGCAGTTATAACATCTCATAATCCGTGTCCTTTCTTTTTGTCAAAATTACTTTTTTGTCCAACATGATTGTCCCTAATAATAGTTTTTAGTTAACTAGAATTATTTCAGCAGCAAAGTGTTCCCTGAAATGATTCATTGTGGGCACAGAACAGGTTTTATAGCAAGTGTATTATTATCAGAATATAGGAAGATTTGTTTTTTCTTGACACTTTTTCAACAAGATTCTTACCTTTCTTCCTAAATTCCAGCTTTTGAGTCCTGCAGACTACCAGAAAACAATTTGTGCTTAAAAGCATGGACGAGCTTTGCTGAAGCATTATATAAGTTACTGGCTGAATCCAATCTCTGCAGACAGTGCCCACATACCTCCTTTGGGCCGAGAAGAGACCAGTACACTGCCATGTAAAGCTAAGAAGTGACACCTGCTTTTGGGATGATTCCTGTAGGACCTACAAGACCTTGCAATTCCATAGCAAGACAAAAAATGTCTCTGATAACCCCCAGAATTATAGGGTTTGACATTCCTCCCAAGTTTTACAGAAAAAACACTTTGTATGGGAGAAAAAATAATTTAAAAAACCCTAACAATGATTCTAAACTACTGAGACTTGAGCCTTAAATTGTTTTTATTATAAGTAATTCTGAAAGAACAGCAGCTCCTCTCATGCACAGAAACAACTGGCAGACAAAGTGTTACCCCTATGTATCTTTGAACCATAAAGGCACACGTAGCAGAGCCAAGGAAAAGGACCCTTTGCTTCCTAAGAATTATAAGGTGATATAGTACAAAAGATTGATTATTAGAGTTAGCTTAAAAAGATGCAGGAGAAAAACAGCATAAGGAAAAAGATTTTCATAAACTTCTCAGTGGATCTACTCTGGGATACTGGGTCAATCCATGACCTAATGCACAGCTAGTTCTAATACTGTTAGCTTTCTTGTTCTGTTTCAGCCACATTACTCCAGACAATTGAGGAGATCTAGCCAGCAAATCCTACAGGAAAACCACAGAGTCAATTAAAAACTGAAGTCCATTTAAGATGTGAGCTCAACTCCTCCACTAGTCAGACAGCAGGAGATGCTGCGCAGAGAAACAGACTCAGCGACTTTGTTCAAGAAGTCCCTGTGAAATTCTGCAGGTAGCCGAGAACGGCTCATCCCACATCACCACAACCAGAGAGCCCGATCTGCTACCGTGCTGCAGCAAACACAAAACAGGTACAAAACACGTGGAAGTGGTACACTCTGATCTGTAATATCTCACATTTCTCTTACCAGACAGATAGAACACAAGACACCGAGAAATCATCCTCCCTGCATCTCAGAAGCTGTATTAAGATTTCCAGTGAAATAATTTTGAGATATATTTGGGCAACCAGGATGTGCCAGAAAATCTCACAGAATACGATCGTTTAAAATAAGAAGTCATTTTTGTCTGAGCAGAGAAGTGATGACAGAGGATCCCTCTCTGACAAACCTGGCTGGAAGTTCTTCAGCACAGACATCTGTGATGAATTCAGCTTGCATTTTAACTCCGCAGTTCACTTTTATTTTAAATCAACAAGGCTCCCAAGTATTGAACTTCACAAGTATATTGCTGTGAGTCTTTTAATCTCCCGGTGACTAACGGGCCCATCACTCATACTGCCTTAACGCTTCATGCAGTTAATGCAGGCAGCACATCCAAACATGCCACCATTAGCATCACCAGCTGCTGCCAACCAGCAAAAGGAAACACAACCCTTCAGAGGATTTATAAATTACCCATTTGAAGTTCATCTGGTCTCCATGCAAACACAGCAGGTAAGAGCACAGATTGGCTCTATCAGCTGGAGCACTGACTTGTGAGTGGGCAACAGGGCAGCTGCCAGCAGGCAGTGAAACCACACGGTAATGACTGTGCATCACTTGCTGCTATTAGCCTTAAGTAATACCAGCACTTTAAACAGAATAAATTTTTGATAGTGTAGTTTCTGTCAAGGAATGTGAAAGGGGTTGGTAAATGCTGCTTCATTCCTCACCGCTCCCTTTGGCAGCTGGGAGAGGTACCACCAAACAGAGAAGATGGAGTGCAGAGGAACGAAGTGGCTCGTCCTAGGTGATGCTGCCAGCCCAGAACATAGCTCCTTCCATCCTGGGAGTGGCATTTTAAGGAAGCGGGACTATCCCCTGTACAGTTACTGTGCTCCTGCAGAATCCCAAATAAACTATGAACTCTTCCATATCTATGGCAGGGCTGAAATATTTTCCTCAAGGAAGCTGACAGCTCTGCTCAAGGCTAAGACACAAATGTCCTTCTTGGAGACCTTGCAACAGCTCTCCAGTGATTAGATGCTACAAGCCAGGCCATCCACTCAGCCTGGTAACAATACTCATGCCTTAAAATGACAAACAGGCCCTGGAAAAAAGGATGTGAGAAGATACACAAATATTTTCCCAGGTAAAAGCTCTCAGGTGAAAGAGGGCCGCTCCCCTCCCAACAGCTGTCTATGGTGATTTTTGCACCATCACCAAACAGCAGCCTGAACAGGAAAGGCACAGGGAGGCTTTCCCTTAAAGGCTGTAACAGCCAGCTATCACCTGCCTCCCACAGACCTGCTCCAGGTCACAAACAGAAGCAGAAGGACCCAGGGAGCCTGATCCACAGGGACCCTGACTCCTGAGGAAGGAGGAGCTATGGAGTGCTTTGGGAAGCACAGCCTGAGGAAAGGCAGAACATGAGAACGGTGCTATGAAAAGGGTTGACTCAGGACATGCTGAGCTTGACGTGGCCAGTATCGGGGCTGCTGATGAGGGCGTGATTTTTAAGGCGCTTTCATATCTGGCTTCTTAAGGCAGGACCAATATCCTGCTGAGGGACTTCAACCACCCCCACATCGGCTGGAAAAGTAGCATGGTGAGCTGTAGGCAATGCAGGAGACTCCTGGAGTGCATCAAGGATAACTTCTTGAGTTAGGTAACAGACAGCACTGCCAGTGGGGATGCAACACTGAACCTATGAAGAAGGGCTGAGAGAGTTGGGGTGGTTCAGTCTGGAAAAGAGAAGGCTGTGGGGAGACCTTATTGCGGCCTTCCAGTACTTAAAGGGGGCTCATAAGAAAGACGGGGACAAGCTCTTTAGTAGGGCTTGCTGCACTAGGACAAGGGCTAATGGTTTTAAACTAAAAGAGGGTAGATTGAGACTAGATATAAGGAAGAAATTTTTTTACAATGAGGGTGATGAAACACTGCAACAGGTTGTTCAGAGAGGCTGTAGATGCCCCCTCCCTGGAAACATTCAAGGCTCTGAGCAACCTGATCTAGTTGAAGGTGTCCCTGCTCACTGCAGGGGGCTGGACTAGACGACCTTCAAAGGTCCCTTCCAACCCAAACTATTCTGTGATTCTATGACCTTCCATGCAGTATGTTCACCAGAAGCTCATGCCAAGCAAGTTTTGAGTGGCCAGCAATGAGTTTAAGACAAGCTTGGGATAATACACCCTAACCTCATGGCAATAACCCATAATCACAGGTAGCCTCAAAGAAATACAAGGGCCCGCCCTGCTTGGTGGGCAGCACGACACCCTCCTCCACAGTCTGACCTGCCCCCTTTGACTCCAAGATCCACCACACAAGGAAAAGAGGCCAGAAGATTACACAGCAGCACACACACAATGCCTAAGCCTGGCCTGAATGCCACTAGTGAAATCGTACAGAAGCCACAGAGAAATGGATCAGAAGCTGTACATCCATCCATTCAGGAGTCCAGCACAAACCGAGAGCTGCCAAGAATAAAACAAGTGCTATGATTGTATATCCTCATGGAGGGGATGAATGAATGCAGTGCTGTGGGGAACTGTAAAGGCAATAAGATTATTCCTGCCACTGCATGTTTCCAAAGCAAGGGGAGATTTCCAGCTTCAATGAGCTGTGCTCACACTTACGACAGTTTATCCCGTTGCTACATGCTGTCTTGTTTTTCCTTTGCTCACATATGCTTACAGTCCCTTCACGAGAGACTGGAGAAAAAAAGTAGCTGCAGTCTAAGCTACTTATTTCATATACTGTGAAAGAGTAGGATGTTGAAAGGAGATGAGTTTTTGGGCACACTGTGAGAACCCTGAACCACCCCTCCCAGAACTGGCAGAAATAGCAGGAGTTAAGATGTTTTGAGAGAAGGATTCCAATGCACAACTTTATCAGCGTGCTTTCACTGTACAGGTGCCGTTTAGGTACCACTTCCACCTCTAATACTGACATTTTTCACGTCACAGACCTTCTGGGCTCTATCCACAGGCAAAATCTGACTCTGCATCCGTCCCTATTGCATCTTCATGTATTTCGAGATTATTTAATAAAATCACAATTTTGCTTGTGTATATAGTCTCCAGGGATAAAAATTCTGGTTTTGGATTTGTTTCGTAAAGTGCCACATAGATTTTTGGTGTCATGTAAATAACACCTCATCCAGGGGCTGCAAGAGCGCAGCCATTCAGTTTCTGTGAAACCTCTACGACTTATATCACGGAATCAGCAATCAGGCATCAAGTATATAAAAATAACTGTTATCTAACTCCAATCTGCAGTGACCAAGTAGAATTCCACGTAGAACTTAGCAGCACATGGTGGCACTAACAACCCCTGAGCCAGTTTGCATGGGCCTCAGTCATTTGTGCCAGGAGTGAATGGGACTGGGTTTCTGATGCACTGTTCTGGTTCGGAGCGACCCAAGCTCTCGGCAGCAGTACCGTACCTGCACCAACACGGCTCTCTGCGGCGCGGGGGTGCACGGGCTGGAACTGCTGCCAGACCCCATCCTGGTGTGTGGCGTGGCGTCGTGCCCCAGCACCGCTGGCCACTGCAGGGAAGGCTGGATGCTGTCACTTGTCTTTTTTCGGTCCTCGGCCTGGTAAGGAGAAAAGCAGCAGCATGTTGAACACTGAGCTTTGGCCTTTGCCAGGATGTTCTCCAACAGCAATACAGTGCTCATTGACTCTGATGGACCTCCCCATCGGGGAGAGGTCAGCCCTGGCACAATATGAACCATTATTGCCCCTCCATTTGCAACCTTTCCTTTTCCACCAAGTTTCCAAACTGCAGCAAGTAAAAGGGCCTGAGTTGCCATCTGCTGTCTTCCAGGCAATCCCATGTGCTGCAGGCTGGGATTTCAGCTGGGAGGAATCATCTGTCTGTATCTGCTTTTCTTTGACAACATGCAGCCTGTTTTGCTGTGTGTTTATTACCCCTTTCTACAATGCTGACATTACTGCGTGTTACTTCCTACTTTAAAGCACTTTTAAGACTCCCTTTTGGTATGTTCCTTGCACTATGGAGGAACATGATCTATAAGGAATAAAGGTCCTTTTACTTCCTGAGGGCACTGCTCACTACTATAATCTTTATCCTATGTTTTTGACCCCACTGCTCTTTCCAGTTTCATTCAACATGACTCATTCCCATTCTCTAGTATAAATCTTTAGCATATCCTCCTATTCAGCAGCCTAGAAACAGCTCTACACAGTCAACTAGAGATTAATGCCATAAAACCACCTAGTTATGTGTGTCTGGGTGGGCATTCTTAATGGTATCTCTCACTAAATCTGGATGTTTGTGCCGGCGTCAGGAAGGTAAGCATATTCTTAACACAGCCTGGGAAACTGCTGAGGAGATGGAAAATGGTTCCACTTAGTCTCACGGATTCAAGATTGGGGGAAAAAAAAACCACCAAAAAAAAAAAAAACCAACCCACAGAAAACCTTATTCAAACAAGAAACCACAGCCAAATACCATGAAATTCTAGCCCCAGTGAACCAGAACGTTATACTACTCTTGAGGCCAGATTTTCCTTGCTTGCAACTCCTAATAATCAAAGGCAAATTTTATCATAAGCAAGAAAGAAAATGTAAAAATTAGAGTGGTTTCACTAAGACAGATATGATAATTTACCCGCCACCTCATTGCCCAAAGGGTGCTGGCGTACAATATATTATGATCCAGATGCAAACTCATGCAGGTGACACTTTGGGCTCCCAGAACTGACACCAGCCCCCAACCCAGGCAATGACCCACTGCAGCACCAAGCCCGAGCGAGGACTCCTTGCCACTCAGCTCATTCGCTCCAGTGCCCATCGGACCAGACACAGCACAGAGCGAGCTCACATCTGCACACACCAGCGGCAACCTGCCCTGCCTGCGACAGGATGGGTGCAATGGCAAAGACAAAGAACTCCCAAGAAAGGGTTCTGTGGCCCCAAACATGAAACTTGAGGCTTTGGAGGTGTTCAGGGTTTTTTGTCTGTTTTTAATGCCTCAATGCAACAATAATTCTGGCGGCAACCTGCCCTGCCTGCGACAGGATGGGTGCAATGGCAAAGACAAAGAACTCCCAAGAAAGGGTTCTGTGGCCCCGCACATGAAACTTGAGGCTTTGGAGGTGTTCAGGGATTTTTGTCTGTTTGTTTGTTTTTAATGCCTCAATGCAACAGTAATTCTGGACAGTTTCTGTAATTGGTCCTACAAATGCCACTGAGCCCTAAAAAGTATAAAAACAAAGAACTCTCGAGTAGCCCATCTCTATCGCTGTGGAGATCTCTCCTAACAGAGAAACTAGCATCTCTTTGGCTAATAAACTGGGAAAGATCCAAGTCAACAAGAAAAAGTTCACTGAGTCACCACTGTTAAAACAGTCCAAACTTTAAAGCATTTTTAAATTGTTGTGAACAATTATGACTGCTGACGTAATTGTGAGGTCTCAAACTTCAACTGAAGAATGCAACCCTGTACCACTAATTATGATTTTAGTAGGAGGATTTCTGACTTCCAAGTAGTTCTGAGATTAAACAATACTGTAAAATAATTTGTCCTTAAAACTGGAGTACATTATGGTAGCCATAACAACAAGAGCCTTGTGCTGTGAACCTGAAAGGCAGACAGCACTTTATCAGCAACTAGTAATATTTTATTTCACCACTAAACTAAAAGTTAACAGTGACTGCACACTAAATTCCATAATTAACTCCATTCTGCTACAAAGGGGTCATTTACAAAACACATGTCAAAACCAGAGATGAGTATTTAAGCTGACATTTTGCAGTTTTTTTGACTTCTAACTACAATGAAGTAGAAAAGAAAGTTAAATTAACTCAACTGAGTTGCATTTTCTCCCCACCCACCAAAAGCCTAGCAAAGGCAAAGCATTTCTATTGATTTTGATGTTGTGTACTTTGCAAAAGCAGCTTACTTCTCTGTCCACACCCAATTTACTCCCCAGCTGGAAAATGACCCAGCACTCTAGCCTCAAACAAATACTGATTTCAAGAGTAGTTCATTCAAATTTCAGTAATGATTTGTTTAATCAGTCCATGCAAGAAAGCCTTTGGAGGTAGGGCATTTGGGTTTTTGACACTGAAGCTGTACTCCAAACAAAATTATTCTCTTGTTTTTACAAACTGCTACTCTAACAAGGAGCTTAAGATCTTTTGTGTTCCTGATTTCATATTGCTGCTTAGCTATTTGCAGACTATTCAGTTATTAACATTCATTATTTCAACAATCCTAGCAGTTTCATTTAATTGTTTATCAATATAGAAAATTTCAGCTAAGGGAACCAGTTGCAGCACGCATGCACACACGAAGAGGTGACGAGGACAGCACTTGCTTAAAGACTGCAGCAAGATGCTAACCAGCAGCACCCTGTGTTCCTCCTACACACATGTGCATGAGCTCTCCTCATGCCTTTGCTTGGGTATTTTGGGAAGATACTTTGCCATGAATGCAGAAATTGTCACATCTACTGTTCTACTTAGACACAGCCACCCCTGAGGAGGCACCTGTGAGCTGCTGAGATTTTTGACATGGACCCAGACTTTAGTAACACAACAAACTGCACCAGCTGTAGAACTGGGCTCTCAAGTTGGGATTGTATCAAAAAGAAAAATAAGGAAGGAATGATAGATAACACATGTGAAATGGACTTCACAATATGGTAAAAGTAAGCAGAACAAGTTTGTGGGCAGAGTTAGCAAAAGACTAAAATGGATTACAACTTAATGAAGTGAACGTGGCTATCCCTTATCCATCAAATTTTATCTACCTAAAATGCCGGGGGACAGAGAACTAGAAAAGGTATCACGGCCTGACATTGGTGTACATCTGTGCTTGGGAGGCGTGACCCCGTTCTGTGTCTGGATCAGTTTTGTGAACCCTCAAATCAGGCAAAGACATCTGTTAAACGATACTACCTTAATTCCTTCCTCTTCAGAAGACAAGAGAATGACATCCAGTTGACCAGAAGGACCTTGTTTCCTCATTCACCAGCCAAACTCTTCTCTGAACTCCTTCCCCTTATCTGAACTTCCCTTCCCCTTATCCTCTACATCAATGGAAACCAAAGGCTTTACTGTAGCATAAGTGTGTAGTAAGACACAGGTCCAGCTCCAGACTTAGGTTTAAAGATCAGCCAGCTCCCTGCTTCAGCATTACCACAGCATCATAAACTGCAAAGCACCAAAATGCTTCATTGGCCGAGATGGTACCTCTTTGCTCGTGCTGCTTGATGGAGGATGTGCTGCTGAATTGGAACTCCTGGAAGGCTCCTTCTTCTTCTGCTTGTGGTCATGCTGGAGAGACAGCAGCTGTGTCTGATCTTTGG
Source organism: Pterocles gutturalis (assembly GCF_000699245.1). Classification (NCBI taxonomy): domain Eukaryota; kingdom Metazoa; phylum Chordata; class Aves; order Pterocliformes; family Pteroclidae; genus Pterocles; species Pterocles gutturalis. The sequence goes on along the minus strand of NW_010140384.1, from coordinate 10,603 downwards.
GGAGAGTTCGATGCACCTTCCTGTTGTGCTGCACATCTTCCACTTTGATGAACCTCAGACAGAACAATGCCTTGGAGGACAACCAAGTTGAAAATATTGGAAATCCTGTCTTTTCAAAGAAAAAACGAGCAGAGTTGCAGGAGGGCTGACAGAAGAGCCACAACCCTGAGCAACAGGAAGCATAAAGTGAGTTTGGCTTTTGAGACAGCACATCAGAAAATCATATTTTGTCTTTTTACTTTTCCTAAAACTAGAGGGCTTTAATCAAACACTCCATGATTCTGTTTGATTACAAGTCAGCTGGCTGCTGAAACATTAGAAAAACATTGTGGAGAAGGTGCCAGACTCGACAATGAGACTTCAGCATTAAAAATAACCCCTGCTCCATTTTTATTTGTGAAAAATAAATGTTCCTTGTTACAACCCCAACAGAAACTGAAGACTAGTGATTAAAGCTTAAGTTGAGCTGATGCTGGAAGCTTTCAGGGTGAAGTTATTTTAAATCAGATTGAAGTGACAAAAGACCATTTCAGCATGGAGAAAGGGCAGGGACAGAAGTGAGAGAGGCAGTGTCATTGCTGCAGATTAGGATGACTCAGTAACACCCAAGTTAACTCAGAAGAAGGCTGAATCCAAGAACAAGAGGCAGTAAATGCATTTAAAAAGTCCCTCTCTGGTCAGTGACTCAGAGGGTGGGAACAACCCCAGGGAACTGAGAAAGACATCAGCTGCAGGAACAGGGAGCTGTGAACTGCTGTCAGTATACACTCTTCTCATACCTGCTTCTTTTCTGATTTCCTCTGTGCATCTGCTATGAACCGTTCATCTTCCACAGCCCTTTTGTCTTCTTTACACCTCTCCTCTTTCCTGTGAGCAGCCTTAGCCTCCGGCCACCTCTGCTCACACTCCTGCTGCCTTCGTAGCTCCTGCTCTCGCCTCTGGTGCTGGAAGAGAGCCAGGGAATAACACTGCTCATGCTGCTTTACTTTTGTACCCACCAATTACTCGTGCCAGTGTTCATTAGTCACGAGGGCCATTTCCTGCTGTGCAGTCACTAAGGGGACACCCAACACACTGCACAGCCCCAGGCTGCCACCACGACGGCTGCCAAACTCGAAGTGAAACCTTTTGCCCTTTTGGAAGCTGAGGGCAGTTTTTGCCATTCATTTAAGCAGGCATGCAAGATCCCCATGATGGCTGGCAGCTAATCTAATGACAAATGTCTTCCCGTTATTTTGAGAAGGAAGGGTTTTTCCAGAGTCCCCTCATTTTGCTGGAGCAGCACAATGCTGCTTAGGAGCTTTTGCACAGTGCTTGTATCTCATCAGATAGTCATGAGAAGAGACACGGTGGTGATTTAGGAATGCCTGCAACACCACAGTGTGCTGGACAGCTGAAAAGGCTGTAGCTGTCTTGTAACATCCTAAACAGACACAAGGCCGGGACATAGGATGAGACAGACTCTGAACTGGGCAATGCACATGTGAAAGAAATTGGGATCTGTCATCCCATCTGCCTTCGGACAGCTTCCACCGTCCAACTCATTCCAGCAAAATGCCCCTCCTCTTCCACTCCCAAGCCTCAGGGCAGGTTGTCAGCAGGAAAAGGACAGAGCCCATTTAAAATAATTTAAGATCACTGTGTTCAAAAGTGACACACTTCTCCCAAGGCTAAAGGCTACAATCCAGGTTGTGCTGACAGTTTAACACAGCCGCCTTGCCTTTCAAAACCTACTCTCTACAGGCACATTTTTCACTTGTGATGAGACATGGAACAACAAGCCAGTCCCTACATCCTCCAGCCTCCTCCGCTGCTCTTTCTGCTGCTCGATCCGTTTCTGCCGCTCTGTCAGCAGCTGCTTCTTGTATTTCTCCTGGTCCTTCAGCTGCTGCTGCTGGCGATGAGGGTCAGAACGGTTTTTGTTCTCCTGCTGGAGCCTCAGAAATTCACGGCGGAGCGTTGACTCCCCTGGGAGATTCACTATGGAGCTGAAACAGAGGGGAGGTTTCTACATGACTAAACATAACATTAAAGAGAGAATACAAGGTGTATTGGGAATTGCTTGTTGTCCTGTGTTAGCAAATTAAGATGTTCCAATAAATCTCCAGCATGTTGACTACGCATCTGCACTTACTGTGCTACAAAATAGCCCGAAGCTGGTTATTGGGTCCTTCATTGGAGAGTTTCCTCCCTATTGCAGGGGAACTAAGCAGCAGCTTATTATGGACATCTGACACTCAGCAGTTATATTTGATAGCTACAAAACAGTTAAACTCCCAGAGGGGATATGGGAGATAAGGGATTCAGAGCAAGTTAAGAATGCCATGCTGGCTGAGGAGGGCTGCCTTCCACGACAACAGCTTGGGCAGTCACATTTTCTGTTCCAGTAATAAAATTAACCTTGGTTCTCCTTCATCTTCATTCAGCTCATCATCTTCCTCCTCACTTCCACTGTAATCATAGTCCGTTTCTTCTGAAAAAGAGAACAATAAACAAACCCCAGTGGAGGATGCTGTTATTTAAGATATGATCTTGAACTTTGTTTCTGAGCACTCAGCCTGAACCACATGTTGCAGGAATTAAAAAGCCACAGGTTGAACTGGGAGGCTGAGGGGAGGCAAGATAACCACATACATAATTCAAAATCTGGTTCAGATAATGTTTCAGGACAGCCCCTTTACACACTCCCACCTTTTCCCTTGACCGACTATATTGGTTTTGCAAAACCAACCTATTTCCATAATCTGAAATAAATTAGGCTAAACCCACTGAGAAATCCAACCCCCATAACATCAGACACTCCCACCTTTTCCCTTGACCGACTATATTGGTTTTGCAAAACCAACCTATTTCCATAATCTGAAATAAATTAGGCTAAACCCACTGAGAAATCCAACCCCCATAACAACATCAACAGACGGGTTCTTCAGAAATAAATTTAGACAGGACAAAAGAGACTTGTACTGCCCTTCTCTGCTGTTGTATGCCCGTTATATGGCTAAGCTGAGGCCTTTAGTAAATCCAAGTTTCCTTTTGTACTAAGGTGAATAATTTAAAAAAGAAAAAGGGATAATAAATTAATGCTAATTTTAGCACAGCATTTCAGAAGCAGCTGACTCACACTTTTAAAGTTCTCTTCCAGACTAATATGAATGCAGCTTTTAAGGGATAATTACAAACTGGTCCTACTCTGCATTGCTGCCTATATAGCATGCCAAAGCAGGACTTAATTTTTTTGAAGTCACTATTTTGAACCGTATAGTCTGGCAATTTCATACTGTTCTCCCTTTCAGGGGAGCTTTGATTAAAAATATTACTTTTCAGGTCAAAATATAAACACATATCAAGAAGTAATTGGTAACATTGCATTCTCCCCACCTCATCCCCCAAAGGGAATTTGAGAGAAACTAACTGGCTGGCTGTCCATTCGAATGTGCTTTGAGATTCACAGCCGAAAGAGGTGACAGAATTTGCAACTACTATTGGAGCCAGTAAATCTACATTGCAACAGCAATTTCATTTTAGGCACAAATATTCCTGTTGTCAAATCAATAACTTGGACTTTATAAGTCACCTTCTGACTGTATAGCGCTTTCAGAGTTTGCCCTCACAGTTGCTGATCTTCACAACAACCTGACGGGACAGAGGGCAGGGAAAACAGCTGGTCACCAGGCTGGGCTCTCTCCCCACTCTGCACGGTCCTTACTCTGCTGTACACGGACATTTACACAAGTATCGTCCCCACTCCAGCACTGCTTCTCTTCCAGGTTCTGCTCTGAAGCGTAAGGCTAGCACTGGGAACCAACTCAGATTCTCTCTTGTTCTTCAGCCACCCCCTGAAGCAGATGATTCACTACATCCAATTGTGTTTTCCTGGAGCCTGGAGGGCTTCTCGAGGTCTCTTTTCACTCCACTGCAAAGGCTTGAAGAGCACTTCTGCCCCCCAAAGAACTCACAAGCTAAAATTATATGGAGCTGCAAAAGGTAAACTAAATGGATCAGGGACAGACAGATGAACCAAGGGACTAGGAAAGGCTCGTTGAGTACTGTTTAGATACTCAAGAAAGTAGGGACCTGGACTTTACTTGGACTCCTCACTCCCATGAGCATTAGGGTTGCTCTCAGTGAATCAGAGTCAGGCTCCAAAGACTTTAGCACTTAGACACCATTAAGGACCTGGACTTTGGCAAAGAGATTCCAAATGGCCCCACCACTATCAAGGACAACGCTTTCTCACAGTTTTCCTGGTTCTAGTATTTGAGTTGCATCTGCTTTGTACTCTGCTGCCAAAATTAGAAGAGGATCAACACTCTTCAGTGCCCTTTATTTTGTTTTTGCCACATTACCCTTTTCTCCTTTTTTCTTTCTGGTCCTGTCCAGGTGGTCTTTCAGCATGATGCGCACCTGCCGCTCATTCTGCATGTCTCGGATGAACGAATGCTTAAGCAAGGTTTCAGTGGACGGACGATGTAAATAATTTTTTACAAGGCAGCTTTCAACAAAGTTTAGGAATTTCTTTGACCTGAAAAAGATAGAAAAGTGGAGGAAAACAATAATCCTTTTCAACTTGCATGCCAAGCACTACCCCCGAGTGATGGAAAGCACTAACTTTGCAACATTTCCTTTTGCACTAGAACTGTGTGAGACAATTTGAGCTTCTCCACCAGTGTCCCCCCCCAAGACCAGCACAGCACTGATGGCAAATGGTGGGGAAGTCCACCCCCATCACCCTTCTCAGTGGAGTTACCCTGAATTTACATGTGGATCAACAAAACCACAGTCTGGCCAACACAAGTCCTTCAAAAAGGTCCCTACCCTTTTGATACAGTGAAGATTTTCTTTATACATTTCATTTAAAAGACAAACTAATTCTCTGCAGGCCACAGCAACTGCCACTATCCCCACAATGTCCGTGCAGTCTTCTGACAAAGCACTGACCACCCAAGCCTTGCCTATACTGCAGTTTCAGCCAACCATGACAAACTTTAGCAACTGCAATGACTGCTGCAGTTTAGGCAAGGTTCAAAAGAAAGGGGTGGCTTCCCAAAAGTAAACTACATCTGCATCTGTGGCTTAACCCAGCACTAGGAACAGCCTAGGAGACACCTCACAGATCACTGTAGGATCTGACAAGATCCCTGTCTTTAGACAAGAGCTTAAAAATCCTCCTAAGGGCGATGCACCAAAAACACAGGTTTTACATATCTCTTTACCACTTTCTGGATTTCAGCTTCGGAGGTGGGTTCCGTGGGATGAGGAAGAGTGCTCTCATGGGGTGCATGTCACACAGGGCTGCAAAGGAAACCACAAGCTCTTGAAGAGTGCATGTCCACCCCCTCGTGTCCCTCCCACAGCCTGACCACGCTGACCCAGCCGGGCCAAGAGCCTGGTCCTCCCAACACAGGGGAGCAGTCCTCCACAAACACTCCCATTCCCAACAGCACAGCATCCGCCGCAGGACCGCATCATTAATCAACGAAATTCACACTACAGCCAAGAAATAGCCTCTGAGTACACAGAAATCCTTCACGACAAAATGCTGCTATTGCCAACTAAAAGAGATTTGAAGGAAAGGCTGCATGGCAGAACAGGTACAACTTTCTTCATATTTTTTTTATATATAAGGCTTCAAAAGGACATTAAAAAAGCTCAACCTTCTAATAAACCAAAGGGTGTTTCTGCATAAACAGAAATTAAAGTTGGGATTGAATTACTTCTCTAGTTTATTATGTCTGGCTTATGGTTCAGATAAATTTTAACCAAACTCTTAGCTGCATCATTCATGGCATAAGAGAAAATGCAGGATGAAGAAAACCTGATGTGAAGTGCAGAGCTCATAAACTGCGCCACTGGCACACAGTGTAATGACTAAGCACACATCTCATCTCTTCTGTGTTTCGCAGTGTGAGCACCATTATTAGACAATCTGCATCAGATCCCACCCATGCATTCAGATGCTTGTTTCTCTCCAGCCCAGTGTACTTCTCTTTAGTATTATTGTTGTGAAAAGTCCAAGTTACAAAGAACTCTGCAAAAAAGTAAATACCATCACATCTCATCTAAGGCAGGTATTCTGCATGGAATTATGAGTGTTCTCCATCTGTCACAGAGAAATATCGAGGGTCATAGGTCTTCCATCACAAAACAGAGCTACTGATTGACAACTGATATTCCTTCTATTTCAACTGATATTGCCTGCTATTCCTTTCTCTGCCTCCATCCACCTGCCTCCACCACGTTTCTCAAATCTGGGTTCTCTTTTTGTCTTTTTTCCTTTGTATTTTCAACAGCGTGTGATACAGTGGGGATGGGGGGCAGAAGAAGGCTGGTTTCTAGCTATGGGTCCCAGACACTGCTGTACTACAGTAAACAGAATGCAGTGCAACAGAATAGAATCCATAGCATTGCCCTGCCAAAACCAGTAAAAACATCAATACAAGCAGCATGAGGAACTAGCATGCAAAGCTACGAAGTCTGTCTCGAGGAAAACTCCCCATGGACTCATGTCCCAGGACTAAGGTTCAGCGAGGCTGAAACACAGTGTCTGAAAGTGCTCCTGACCTCCAGCTGGCTCCTGAGCACTGCTTCAAACCAAGGGAGAACAGCCAAACATGTTTTTGAAAAACACAGCCTACGTGCTCTCGAGCTCAGCCCAGAGTATAATTTATTTCATCTCCTGTGCTCTCGGCAGTGACCGGATACCCCGTCACATCACATCTGCTTCGTGGGCGGTGGGGCAAAGCAACTGCTCCTCTGCGGAAACAAAAATGAATGAGGTCTGTGCATCCACGCTGCAGCCGCGGAACTCTGCGGATGGCTGCGAGGGGCTCACCGGAGGAGCGAGGGGACAGCTGGCAGGCGAGGGCAGGCTGTGAAACCACAGCAATCTGCTGTCAGGCTGAGCGCGTGCTCATGGACTGAAGCCATTACCTGAGCAAATACAGTATTCATGCCAAAACCTGTGAGAATCAAGCCAGTCCCACAGCAAAATATGATCTTTAACCCTAGCTTCTCCCACTGACATATTTTTTTTTTTAGTGACCTAAAGCCAAAGCCATTCTTGTGAATTTTTTTGTGCTAACGTGTCAATCACTTCTGCTTAGCTGTACCCACAAGCAGTGATCACAGTGATGCTAACAAGAGCTCTAGGAAAAAGTTTTCTTTTCCCTAGGAAATGAAGGCAAAGAATCAAAATATGAACTTAAAATGGTCTAAAAGGAAGAGGAAAGCAAGACTCCAAATGAGAAAAAGTCTCAGATTATTTCTAAAGATACAGCCAGAACCAGAATTGTGAACATCTGTGCATTAGCCAAGCATGAGTTATTTTAACACAGAACGTGTTCACAAAGCATAGACCACCTTTACACCAAATCACTTACGAGGAGCTCCCTCGGCCATTTCAATAGCAGTGATTCCCAGAGACCACAGGTCACTCTGCAGGAAAAAAAAAATAAAAAAATTGCACTTTGCAACTTGAAGCATTCACACTTTTTTTTTTGTTTGTTTGTTTTCTTTTGGGTTTTTGTTTTTTGGGGTTGTTTTTTTTGTTTGGTTTTACAGTTTCCCTAGATTTCTCCTGGATTGGGTCATTTTAGTTGGAGTGACATACATTCTGCTCCCTCCCATTCCCTACTGAGCTTTTAGGAAATGTGCTAATAGCCAGAAGCTTCCCATTTCCCATGCAACTCTGAACAGCTGATTCATCATTTAAGCAGCCAACCCCAAAATGCAGACCTTCTGCATTCGAGCAAGAGCCAGAATATAGCAGGCACTGTTTAAATATGTGTCTTAAATCTTTGAAACTGTTTTCACGAGGCAGTGAGACACAGCGGTGCCTCACCCCCCCACTCCTGGCCAAAACAATTCTCGCTCTTAATGGCTTTTTCAGAGAAATCATTGCTGAGTTTCTACACTGATGGAACACAAATTATAGCCAGGCCATGGGGTCTGACATTTTCTGTCTACAAAGTCTTCACTCACATGTTTTTTGGGCATATGGAAGGAGAGCACATCACGCAGGCAGATTTACACCACAGTATGTGGTCAGCTCAGCTACTTTCGAGTGGAGTTTCCTTTATCAGCTTATCTGGATGTCAAGGGCCAGCAGGTTTTGCTCATGGAAAGTAAGTCAAACACACTACCAGTGACTGTAAAAACTTCATGGGTTTCCACTTGATTAATCGTGCATTATTTTAATATTTTTTGTGTCTAAATGTAGCCCAATGAGAAGCACGTGAACAAAACAACTTGCAGGGCTTTTCTAAAACTGTCTTTTAAAAAGGGAGCAACAGAAAACAAACCTTCAAAGACCAGCAGCAATACACCATCACAGGAATAGCAGCTCACACCCTGCCTGACACTCTGACTAAATTTGACTTTACCAACAGAGCCTTCTCAGTCTTTTTTTTGAACCGCTTTACGCAACCCAAAAACCAGTTCGCATCATCGTTTGTGGAGGGATTTGACAACAAAGCTGGTGGGAATTTAATAGATTCTCAATCCTGACATGTTATTAAGTAAATGACTTTAAACTAGAAAAGTCTTCCAGGGGCAGTATTGCAGGTTTTGGGGACAAACGGAGAAACAACCAGGCTACAAAGAATTTTGGTTTGGAGTGTCAAAGTGCAAGACAGACAAAAGGAAGGATGACAGCAGTGTTTGCAAAGGTCAGTGTGTATATGTACATATTAATGCATATTTATTTTTACTCATTTGTTATATATATCTTTTTTAATTTATATTTTTTAATCAGAGAAGGAACATGAAGTTACAGAGTGGCTTCCTGCTACTTTGCTCATCCTATCAGCTATAAATCTCTGTAGAAAAGACCGGCCCCATGCCGCCTTCTGAATCATAGCACTGTCTGCATAAGTGCTTCCAAACCCCTCTGCTGATCAGTTTTAAACTACCATCTGCAGAATCTATTCAGAAGCAGACATAAAAGCACACAGATGAACCGTGATTATTACTAAAGGCAAAGAAACCTCAAGAATTAGGAGTGCACGTTCCTAATGCTTACATCTTCTGAAAAGTACACATTCTGAAAAGGAAATCGACCGGGGACAGGGAATGAAAACAAGAGATTAACTTCTTGAGGTTTCAGTAGAAGATTTACATGGTATGAAAAATAAAATAAAATCCAAGAACATTCTTTGGTCATGACCGACACTCACACAGCATGACCTCACCCTGCCAGTGCAGCACAGGAGGTCTCAAGAAGGGAGCATCACAGCCTCTGAATCATTAGAAAATGCAAAGCAGTAACAGGTTCTTCTAATAAATAATTCTGAAGCCACAATTAGAGCAAGAGGTGCAAAGTGGCAACTAAGAAAACACCTGAACCAAGAGAGCAACCAGAGGGTCACTCAGAAGGTGGCTGCTCAGAAAGCCATCCCTGGAACACATCCTGCACCATCAGTGTAGACAGAGAAATGACAACACCGCGGGAAACAGGCCAGAGGACAAAGAGTAAGCTTTCAAGTATCTTTGGAACTGCATCAGCATATTATAAGAGTCAGGAGGAGAAACAGAATGCTTGATAGCTGTTACTGGGCTTACCAGTACCAGTCACGGACATACTGGAGTGGGCACAGCAAAGGGCCACAAAGATGTTTCAAAGATGTTGGAGCTGGGAGGCTCTGGGCTGAGAGATGGGACTGTTCAGCCTGGAGAAGGGAAGGCTCAGGGGGATCTCATGCATGCATATAAACTCCAGATGGGAGGGGAGTAAAGCAGACCAAGCCAGCCTCTGAGTGGTGTCCAGTGACAGGACAAGAGGCAATGGGCACAAACTGAAGCACAAGAAATTCTGTGCCTTCTCGCCTCAGCCACCCTGCAAATGACCAGAAATCATTCTGGGATGGGAAACCTCTTGCAGTCACATGCTCACAAATGGGTCAAGTGACACTAATTATGGCCAATTAACTCAGGATTCACAGCTGAGTACAGAGTAGAGTAAAACAGCTCTACCACAGAGGAGAGCAGTAAGTATTACACTACTGCAAGTATTCTTCCAAATTTACCCGTTCCTTTCTTTTCTATCCTGACCTGCAACCTCCATATATTTGTTGGTTTTTTTGCACAAAGGTTAATGAAAGTGTATTTCTTGTATTAACAAGTCACAAAAAATATTCATAATGAAACTCCACTCTTAAAAAGAGCCACCACCCACGTACTACAAATACTTCTATTTGTACCGTTACAATATTATTGCGGTTTAAAAGGAGGGAAGTTTGAACTTTCAGAATGCAGTACTTGAGAAAAAGTTCAGCAATAACCTGCACAGTTTGCTACTTACTCTGTAATCATATGTAGAGTCTGGGTTCTCCTCGCAAGCAATGACCTCAGGTGCCATCCAATACGGTGTGCCAATAAATGTGTTTCTCCTCCCAATGGTCCTGTCCAGTTGAGCGCTTACACCGAAATCCACTGAAAAGCCAAGCAGCAGTGAAGGAATTAATAGAGTTGCATCCACATGGCAGAGTGTTTGCTTGGTTACTTTCACATGTTTAGAATACCAAACCTCTGGGCTACAATGCACATAAAATCTGAGTTCCTCCAGTACATCTTGTCCAACAGTTGAAATTTAACTGCCTTTTTTTTT
>NW_010140383.1:41592-70543 GCF_000699245.1 Pterocles gutturalis | reverse complement strand
GTGATTAACCCGTGCTTTTTGCTCCGGGAAGCCCACGTCTGAGCCCCAGCGGGCTTCCGTGGCATGAATCAGTAGCCTTTTGAACAGAGGAGATAGACATGTTAATTATTTTGTTTCGCCCTGTCAGGGTTTGAGGGAGTCCTTTTGGGCGGAAAGGTGTGTTGGTTGATTCTGCCCGGCATTGCTCAGCTCTTCCCCTGCACACAGATTGCGGTGTGGGGATGAGCTGCATGCTACAGGAGAGAGGAGGAAAAAAGGGGGGGGGGGGGGGGGGTCGTGTGAGAAGAAGCTTGCTCTGAAATATTTCTTCAAATGGAAAATGGGGAAAATTTTTTTTACACTCAGACTTTGTCTAGAATGAGCCCCTTGACACCTGTGAAAACTTCAGAAGCGTTTTGGGATTGCTGCCCGTTTGTGCTTCACTATTTTCCCAGTAGCACTGGTATAAAGTATTCCATTAAAAGCCAATGTCTCTACATCAGAATGAGTTGGTGGCATTGGTACACTTTATTTTATTTTGATTTGTTGTTCCCCCTCAAATCTTGTTGAGCTGTAGGAAATGTCAGACCAAGTATGTAATATCAACTTAAACATGGCACTGAATATACTCTGCAAGTCACGGTAGTAAATGCAAGTTTTGAACAACAACTAGATGGAAGAACCCATGAACAGCAATGATTCGAAAAAATCCAGTACACACATCTAGTTCAAGTCAAGGAAACCCTGAAAATGAGGCCCTAAGGATTATTCGTCTTCTCTCCTTTAATAGATGCTTCTGAATTCTGCTTATTGAAAGAAATAAATTTTAATTTAGGCATACAAGCACTTGCAAAGTGTATGTATGACAGAGCTGAAACCAGGTGAGGAATTGTTATATTGTTTGAAGGTCTTGGAGGATGCTCTGAACTTGCGGAGGTGAAGGTTTTTAAAAATTCTTGGAAGTGCTTGGAAAATCCACTGTAGTATTTTTAAGTTTAAATTATTTTGATGGTTAGAAATGTCTGCTTCCTTTGAACTGTTCTTTTCAGCTTAATTTAAAAATATATAGAAACCATGGGGAGGAAAATCAGTTTCTCTATGGCAAGGTTAGATAAAGAGGCGTTTATAACAGGCCCATGTCCGTGACCAAAGGTTCTGCGAGATCTATTTTTAGCTTGGAGGTGTTTTCCTCCTGGTCTTCACACCCCTCACCCCGCCCCCTCCCCCCAAAAAAAAGAAAAAAAAAAGGAGCTAGCAGTAAACCCCTGAGTCTCTCCGGCAGCAGAGTGCAGTTCCCGTGTGCAGCAGAGGATGGCCTTGTTGGGCAGCGCAGCACATTTCTTGCTGTCCCAGTCACACTGCCTGCCTCAGTACTGTATTCATGGTACAAATGGGATCGGTCCCTATGTACACCGGCCTGCAAGGAGTCCCATTATTTGTGACAGGCACCTCTCCCTGTCCAGCCGGCTCAGGACAGTGGACGAGCACTGCTGAGCATCCCTGCTGCCACCCCAGGTCACCTTCCTCCCTGAAATTTGTGGGAAACAAAGCATGGTCCCTGGCCTGCAAGTCTGTAGATTTTCAATCAAATTGCAGCTGCCATGGTTTGCATTTGTTGTGGTGCTTTTCCTCAGATAAATTTAGTTCTGAAATAAAGCTTTAAATCCCATACCCCAAGGCATGGACAATTTGAGCTGTTTGTTGCTCAATGCAAATATGGAAATGGCTGAAGTGTAGCTCTGTGTGTATATGCACACACACAGAGGCAAACAAATGTATTCATAATAAAAAACCCCATACGAGTAGGCAGGGTTTAGCTGGAAAAAATCTGCCGGTACTTGCAATAGCAACATTAAATGATGCTCCCTGTTAGAATCTAGTATTACAAGGAGAGACCAGTTTGAAATTGGATTTGATTCTGGACACAGGAGAGAGGGTAGTTTGTAATGTGTTGTGTTATTACCCCAAACTAAACTCAGAGGCAGCAAAATTAATTCATTGGTATACACTTCAATTTTTGTTAACAATGTATAGAGTACTGGAAGGTAGCTCATTTACTTGTGTCCTTTATGTTCTCCAAGCTTTCCTGGGACTCTAGATAGAGATATATATGTATATATTTATATATTTTTTCATTCCTGGGTTTGATTGCTGATGACAGATGTGACTTGTGTTCTCCACTTCTATTAAGTAGGAGGGCTTTTTTATGCATAATATTTCTTACATTTAGAAAAGGTTGTAAGCTAAACACAGGAAGAACTATTTGACTAGGTACGTACCTCCTTAAATTTGGACCTCTGCACACACATAAAAATTAAGTCTTTTCAGGACCTTATAAAAGCAGTGAGGTGAGACAGGGTTAAATACTGTGGTTCATCCTGGAAAGTCTGGGAATGCATAGTGTTTTCCAGTAAATACTGTTCTACTGACCTCTCCACCCACCCTTGTGTCATGAGTGTGACTTGCTGCTGTTCCTAAAGGTATATGCTCTGCAATCCCAGCGGCCCTTTTGGAGAGCAGGTAGTTATTCATGTCGTAGCTAGGTCTCATTAATTATTTGCTGTCTATGTAAAGCACTCTCCAATTATACTACCAGATACTTGTTGTTAAGCTACATTTATCTTTGCCTTCATTGTGCTTTTTCCTTAGCAAATTCCCTTGCATCCTTTAGAGTTGCCATTTGTTCCTTGATGCCTGAAATTTTACAATCTTCTGTCCTGATTTTTCCCTGAACATCTTTGTATCATAAGTTATAGGTATTCCTTGACTTTCCATTCTTCTCCCTGACTACGTCGCCATAGCTGCAACAGTAAGGAAAGCCAGCATGACACATAGTTTAAGAAAGACTCCTTTTTTTTCTTTTTTTCTGGTGGAATTTTAATTTTCTAAAACATCAATTGCAATGCCGTCTCTATAAATCTTGTTTTCTTTTCCCATAGGATTTGCAAATAGAACGAGAGAGGACTGTGTATAATATTTCTGGCGGCTGTACAGCCCTTGTGGTGATGTATTTATTGGGGAAGCTTTACGTGGCAAATGCTGGTGATAGCAGGTGAGTAAATATGGTGTCTCCCCAACTATTCCTTCACCCCAAACTCCCCAGAGCTGGTGTTATCAAGTTCCTTAGTTGCAAACAGTATCACAAGAGGATTCTATTTCTTGGCTGGGGACACTGAACGGTTCTCATGGAAATTAATGCAAATGGCAGTGACAGGCTTCCGGTATCGTGTCGAGTGGTGGTTGCTGACAACACTTCTGGCCCTGTAGCAGTTTCTGAATGACTTGATGGTTGCAGAAAAGTGGAAAGACACTCAAGAGCCATTGGAACAGAAGAGATGTTGGGTGTGTAGTAGAATTCTGTGTTGAACACTGACAAAGTGACTGCATTTGGAACAGCTGGTAGGGCTGGACTGGCTCAGTAGTAAGTCCTGTGGCTCCTATTATCAGCTTTAGTCTTGGAAGGCCACCTGGTTCTCAGATTTTAATGTAACTCAAAGTAATAATCTGTAAGCACACAACTGCTGCTACTGCAATAGGGAGGAGGGGAGGGAGAGGGGCTGTCACAGGTTAGGATTTTTACTATGTCCTCTTCTAGCTTTCATATTTGTCCGTTTTTCAGAACTGAATCCTTGGTTCATGAGTTGTTGCTTTGTTATATTTGGAAGTTGGATGCTTGAAGACTCATGATGAGAAGTTTGTCTTCTGATTTAGCTAAAGCTAGGACCATACTGGAAATCTCTCATGTGCGTTCTTTTCCTCTCTCTCACTATCTATCTATACCACCATCAGAGAGAGACAATGAGGCTGTTCTTGCAGGACTTCAGACCTTCACATGTTTCTTTTGGCAATGGTCTGCATAAACAGGGCAGGGAGAACTGTTCCCCACATGATACAGACTGCTGTTGTGTTCTCTTAGTTAGCAGCTGAGAAATTTAAGTCTGCAGAGGTACTGAACTACGTTGTCTTCAGGTGAAGACTGCTATGGTTATTCATTTCTATTTGAGGTTTGCACACACAGTTCATGTTTGTACCGTGTGTGCACAATGTATTTACAGAGAACAGTCAAACGCAAAATGTTTTCTAGTTTAAACCTAACATTTTTATTGCCTCTTGCTGCTCTAAACTGTGTAGAAAGTCAGAAAAGTCCTTTGTGCATAAAGTTCCTATTCTTTTCATGTTGGTGATTCTTCTTAATATGTTGATTTGCTGTTTATGTTGCAAATTGTTCACCCAGTTCATCTTATCAAGTGATATATTTGAATCTTCTTTGCGTCAAATGAATCCTCACAGAGAGTAGCTGCAAACGTGTTTGAGTAGACCACCTATCTAGCCATCAGAACCACTAGCTGCACTCAGTTTGATCTCTTTTGCCATTAAATTAGAAATAATCATGTTTTCCTGTGCTATTATACTTGAAGTACAGTTGAGTCTCTTCCGTTGGGTTGGCTAAACTGTTTTGTTGTCTCTTAAAAGTGTGCTGTGTAAAATTGGCCATGCAGGACATACTTCTGAGTAGTTGAGAGATCTTAAATGACTGGCTACTTCCAGTTCCCCCAGGATTCCTCCTCTGCTTCCTGAGAGCAGCCTCAGCTCCATTGCAGTCTCTGACACCCAATGGGAAAAACTAGTTGGTGGTAATCTGGAATTAACCCAAGGGTCCACTGTAGTTAAAGCCACTAAGTCTTCAATAGGCTTTGAATATTCATCAAAACCCATCAAAAGTGTCTCTTCAGAAAGGCAGGAAGAGCAGGAATTACAAGAGAAGCCATTGGCAAGATTGCGTCTTGCTTAAACCAGGACTCAAATTTTTCTACTCATTCCTTGCATCTTGTAGTTAACAAGATCTCTGTAGATTCAAAATAGTTTGGTTTTGCACTTTCCAAATTGACTTCATGGAAACCTTCCTCATGCTGAGGAGAATTCTCTGGATTCCCAAAATCTTTCACTTTTTCAAATAAACCCACTTCCAGATTTTCCCAGCTCAACCAAGTAAAAGCTTTGAAGTGCAGAAGGTCAGTTGATCTGGGCCTCTCTCCCACCAAATCCCCACTTCCCAAGTTTCAGAAAAGGAGAAAAGCAGCTCTTGCAAACCAGCCAAGTTGCTCCTCATCACTGAAAGGGCATTTTAGGACTTAGAAAAGCAGCTCTGAGGTTGTCTACCTACTGCCAGGGTGCACAGTGCATTCCTGTATTTTTAAGAGCACAGTCACATAGCCAAGAAGTTTTATTTTCGTTAGTTGGGAAAACATGTTTCTTTTTTGCTGTCTCATGCCTTGCATGGTCAATTTTGCAGTTTGTACAGATCCAGATGAGGGCGGTGAGAAATACAGTAAGGAAACTACTTTAAAAAAATGTTTGTCTGCTCTTGAGAATAAGGGTGGTGTTTGTTTTTTCACCCAAACAGGGGACTAGTGCTTGTTGCTGTTGGAACTAGATGCCAAAACCCAGTTCTTCAGTCAAGCTTTAATTTCTTTTGGTTTACCTACTCATTTGTGCCTCTTCTCTGTCCTCCTTCTCCCCTCTCCGCTCCCCCACTGGAAAAAGCCTGCAAATAAATCGAGCTACATTTCCCACCGACTAGAGTCTGTGAGAGGAGGTTTTGTGCTGCAGGGGTGGGAAATAAACATTTTGGGTTCACGCAAACCTCATTTGTTCTGCCTCTGCCCAGAAGAGGGTTAGCTCTTTTAATTCCAGGCAACTTCAAAACAGTAGAAGTTTTTAAAGGTGGGTTTTGAACAGCCTCTGCTGTCACAGGACCAAGGTATGTGCAACAAACTGTTACTATCATAATGAGACTAAGGAAACGCCGAGTGTGAGACTTGAATAATAATGTGCTATGTGATGCCAGCTACACCTCTAGACCTATGTCTGTGGTATTCAGTTTAACCACCAAAGCTTCCCAAATCTAATAATTTCATGCCATGTACCCTGGCAGTGTTGTATAGCAGCTGTCCTTTTGTAGTTGATGTGTAATTACATCATGAAAGACTTTAATTACCATATTACTAAATTACCAGCCAGCAATCCTTTCAGGTTCAGCCCTAGCTTGCTTCTGTATGGACTGTTAGGCTTCTCCAAGCTGAACACTTTCGGTTGGTGCAAAAGGGAAGAAAAATTGTGCTAATTGTAGGTTTTGTTATGAACTATTATTGAGCATGATGTTATGGCATCACTAATGTCAATGATATAATTAAACTTCTGCTAACGATGCAATCACAGTTCTGTAATAATTATACATTAACTGCACATGATACCAGAACCCTACTAAAAATGAGGTGATGTATTCAGAGCCTGATAAAAACAACTTGGAGGGAGCTGCTTTCATTCTCTAGTGGTTTGTCTGATCATTCTTGGACTCTGCCATAAATATACCTACTTGTACAGTCAAAATTCATGTCTGAATATTGGCCAGAGCTTTTTTCTAATGTTTCTCTCTCTGTTTCTCTCTCTCTCCCTCTACCTCTCAGTGGTTAGCATTGTCAGTGCAAGGTTATCTAATTAGGGACTGATAGAGCTATAGTCAGCTGTCCAATATATAGTGCTTTTCTGGTGAGCATTGATGCACTGTGCTTTACTTACCAGTTTGACATATACGCTATGGTAACTAGGGCAGGGTCTGCTTTTTTTTAATAAGGAATAGTAAATCTTCTCTGCTCATTCTTTTAAATAGTATTGTTCAATTCTATATTGCTAAAGTGACTTTTACTTCTAAACTGCCATAACATGCCTTGTTAATCTTGGTTCTTTTTAGGTTTATGCTCTTTATCAGGATGTTGTTTTATAGCTAGTGATGAAGCAGTAGTAAAACAGGGTCTTAATGTTTTTACTGATTACTGCCCAATTATTGTATAGCCTCATGCAACATAATATTTGCCCAATATCACTACAGTGACTGTAGTGCCGTATGATCATATTAACTATCTTTGGTCCAAGTGTTCTTCTGGCTTTCATATTGTCTGGCTAAGGAGCTGCTTGGAGACTGCAGGCATTGCCATTTTGTGCTGTGCTTGGAGCCATGTAGGGTACCTTTGCTTTTTATCATTATACAAGAAGCAGAACACCACAAGTTGATTTTATTTTTCCATAAGCCCTGAAACACTCACTAAATCTTGGTCTTTTTTGATTTATTGGCAGAACACGGGATCAAAGCAAAGAGCCTGATGTTTTAGAGGCTTCACAGACTTGCAGGGTCACTGGATTTTTTTTGCTTTGCTTCACTAGCTTTTTTTTTTTTTTTTTTAATTATCTTTTTGCCTCCTGGCTTTTGCTCCCTGTGCTTTTGTTTTCAGGGCATATTCACCCTCTGCTTGAATATATATTCTCATATTCAGAATAGATTTTCTCCTCCATTTTGCAAGTGTAGAATTAATGCTAAGGCATTTGGGATTGTTAAATGGTCAGAGCTGGTTGAGTGAATGTTTTTGTGGCACTTCCGTGTTGGTCCAGGTTAAGCAACATCATTGGTGCCTCAGGTGCCCAGCTGTGGGAGAGTGTGTTTATAACACTGACTTCTCCTGGTGTAATAAAATAGTGGATTGAAAATTGAATTCTACTTTGTTTACTGTTTCACTTCTTTCTGGATTTGCTGATTGTTTTGAATCTCACTACATTTATACTTCCTCTTCTTTTGTGTCATGGTGCTTGTCAGCTGCTTCCCTTGTGCATAGTTCTCATTGTAGGAAGTCAAATTTGGGGTATTAATCTGCTTTTATGAAGCAAATGAGAGGGGCATGGAAACGGCCACACATCTGCTGACTGGTACTGTAGCTTAAATAAAATTTCTGAGAAATCAGAATTGATGATTCTGACCCATTTTTGTGGTTCATGGTATCTGACCTCTTCTTCAAGGCAGTCCAGTGGGGTGATTTTTGCCAGACGTGCTAACACTGTGTAAGGGTGGAAACCAAAAAGTGTTCTAACATACTACTATTGTAGAGCTAGTTTGCTTTAGTCTTTGGTTTGCAGGATTTTTAAGAAATTTAATTTTCTGATTTTCTTAACTACCCGTCTTCCAGTCTAAATGGTGTCTATTTTCCCTGTTTTCCTTGAGTGGTCTGCCTGAGCCCTCTCTGTCTCCTTACATCTGTGTCTGCATAAACAACAATAACTGTGCTTCATGCTTAGTACTTAGAGGTCTCTAGAAGAAAGACTAACTCAGTTACTAAGCTTCTCCAGTCTGCAGTGTTTGGAAAAGCGTTCTTTTTCCTGTCTCCTCCTAAAGATGAGACAAAAAGAGCTGCAAATCTCTGAACCACACCCAGAGCCTTTTCACCCTGGGACCAGGCAATCTGTGGTGACTCCTCTTCGTCCTCTGAAGTTCTCATTCCTCCAAATCGTCAAGAGATGCCTCCCAAGAGGCGAGAGCAACATTTACGGATTGTATTTTGGCCAACTGATGTACACATTTGCTTTTTAGACTATTATTAATTCTTTGATTGAATCACTTGAAAATAATAAATGTTTGATCATTTCAGAGCAACAGATAACCTAAGCCTGGTCTACTCAGGAGCCTGTGTAGTGAGGAGAGACTGAATTCAAGATGAAATAAGTCTCTCCCACACACATTCTCCTTCACTGACTGCAGTTTGGTAGGTGGAGAAGTCTGATCCTGCCTAGACAAAAATGTTGGAAGAGAGCATGGCATCTTAGTCACACTCAGGAGATATGGCCAAGTCCCATCTCTCTGTTTACCCTGCTTCCTTTCCTTAGAAGCCTGACTTGCAGGCCTGCAGAAAGCCCTTCTGCTCCTATCCTCCTGCCTGGCCTCCTTGCAGGGAGAAGCAAGAGCACAGGATTCATAGGAATAGCAGCAACCTCAGATATTGCAGGATTCTGTGCTGGGTAAAGCTTTTGGAGGCACTTCAGGAAACACTTTAAGTGAGGTGTGGAGAAAAGGTGTTGGATCAGAAATAAGTTGTTGCACTCAAAGTGCAGGGATGAGGAAGGGTGTTTTCATGCGATCGGTGGATGACTAGTTGCAGGATACTGGCGTGTCATATCCAGCACTGACTTGGCAGAAATTATTAATTTGGCAGTAAATGTTCATAGGCTTTTGAAGACAAAACAAATGTCCTGCTTCTTCTCCAAACTCTTGTTTTTCCTGGGAGAGTGCATGCCTTAGCAATGTCTATGGCAATCTAGCAGGTGTCAAAGCGATTGTAAACATTTTTGGTGAGTGGTACATTCAGTTAAGTCTTTGGTCCTAACCACACAGACATCATGTATCCATGAAGTCCTTATGTTACAGTTTATGAGAAAGAAGAGGAATATTGGCTATGCAAGTAGTATCAGTAAACTGGAAAGCCACAGTTCTTTGGTATTAGTTTCCAGGAGTGGTGAATTTTATTAACTTTAATTCTCCTAGGTTTTCAGCCTTTAAAAAAAGAAAGAAAAAAACAAAAAGAAAAAAATGAAAAACAAACAAACTAATCAACCCAGGCAAAATAAAAAAGCTGGCTGCTGCCACTGCAAGAAAAAAAAAAAAATCCCCTGCCGCCTGTTTTTATTGGTGAATGTAATAACATCTTTGTATGTATGTTGCACGTGTAGTCTGTAGAGCTCATAGTGTCTGAGGCAAGATAGGTGGTGGGTGCTGGGATGTCATTTTCATCACACTTTCACCAGTACTTTACTGATGCATAAAGAGCCTGTGACCTCTAATAGAGGCAGTTTGTGGTATAAGCAATTATATCAGAATCCAGATCTCCCAGTGCAGTGCATTAAGCTCAAAACCATCTTTTTAATCTGTGGCTTTGTAGCCGATCACAGAGAGACCTGCAGGTTCTTCGTTCCAGTGTTACAGGGCCAGGGCCAAGGCACCCCAAGCAGGCTGGGCACCTTGGACCTCCAGCTCCCATCCATACTGTGGGAGGAGGGCCAAGGGGAGCACTCCAGGCTTGCATGGTGAATGTTTCAAGTCTGCTATGGTCCCTACTGTGTTGGAAAGCTTTTCTAATCCCCTGAATTCTGTGAGCTTGCCAGGCAGCCCAGGCCGTTCAGTCTCAGCAGCAGCCATGCAATGCTGTTTAACACTGCTCCTGGGGCTTTTAGCAAGGCCTTCCGTTCTCAGTTCTCTGTGGGTGAATGAAGCAGGGCTTGGGTAAAAATTCACCGATGCAGAGTGAGCAGAGAGTGTGACTTTCAGTCTGCTTTTACTTTTTGGTCCAGCTTGTTCCAATATCCTGCAACTGCCACTGCATTAAGCAGAAGAGCTGAGATCAAAATAGATGTGATGCTTTAGGTGCTAAAAGTCATTCTGACTTTCTCAATGGTAAGACAGTGAAGAGCAGGGGGAAAAAAAAATCCGTGCTTCTTCCATCTTACGTGGTCAGCTGTATCCTAGCCATATTACTGGCAAAATAAACACCGACTTGCACAGCAATGCCTTCATCCACTAAGCCCAGGTTTAGTTGCCATAGTAACTCGTCCTGGAGATTAATGTGATATCCTGGACAGCAGGGAAAAAGGCTTTGATTCCACAGATACCAGTCCTGAAGCTCAGAGCTGGCCACAGAGACATGACTGCACTTTGTTAATTTCCCTGGCACGACCTGAGTAATTGGTGGCATGTTGTTCAACCGTGATACAGAAACGTGGTGGTGTATCATCATTGCAACCCTGGACTTAGCTCTGTTCAAATGAAGACTACGCTGAAATCATCACAGGCAAAATGAATCCGCTGAGAGCAGCAAATCTCCAACCTGAGGATGCTGGAACCGATGGCAGGCAGTTTTTGTCTGCTAGCACTGTCACTGTAAACTCACTATGAACTGGCTTGTAATGGCTTCCTGGCTGCCAGCTGAAGTCCTCTGTAAAAAATCTGTGGGTTCAGATGTAAACCAACAGGAAAGTAAACACTGTTAATTGCAGAGCATTTTAGTTTGGTTCACTGGCTTTGGGTTCAGTGCTCCTGTAACCAGAGCAGACAATACTAGGAGTGCATATGTAAACATACAAAGTCACCACTGGTTCAATAACAAAAGTTACTTTCTGGATTAAAGAAACAAACAAAAATCACATACAGATAGCCAGTGCCATCCCATTAGTGATGGGGTAGGAGTACAAAAAAAAAAAAAAAAAAAAAAAAAAGTATAATTAGCCCTAAAATGAAACACTGTTAATAAAAACAACTGCTAATAATAAATTCATACTTAGGTTGCATCAGACAAGCAATGCACTTGAGGACCAAAACTAGAGCAGGGAATTTACAGGAGAGTCCCATAGGAATGGGACAAAAATGACCAGGCAATGTGTCTTCTCCAAATAGAATGGGTAGTGATGCAGAAACAACTGAAGTAACTTAGTTACAATGTTGGCAAGGGCCAAGTGCTTCTCACTGTTGGATGCAATAGAGGGAGGCTTCCAATAACAAAAAAATCTCTTTAACTGCTGTTTACTAAATTGTTAGTTGAATACATGGGATGGAATGTGAGATCAGTTCTAAAAATTCAGATTTTTGTTATTTTTGGTGGCAGTAAGGAAGGTGCTGACTGGCTCAGATGCTAGTGTAGATGAGTAAGCCCTTCCATGGAAATCTGTGAATATTATTTTGCTTTGAGAAACAGCTTCTACTTGCCCATTCATGTTTCGTTATTAAAAAATAATACAATTAATTTAGTAAAAACAGACCACCAGAATAGTGGCTTTAGAGTATATCAGCAGCCTCATTTTGCCCAGAGGCCTTCTCCACAGGAATCACTAAATAAGCATTAGAAATGTAAATACAAATGAGCTGGGAAACTGGAAACAATGTAAAGATCTACATGTGTGTGCACAGGAACAGCTCTCCTGCGTGTAGGTGCCTCTGAAAGAAGACTTTCAGGGTTTCTTGCAGGGACTGGTTTTCATTATTTCTTTCCCTGGTTTCTTTTCAAAGGCAGGAGGAAGTTCTCAGAGAAATACCTGGTGATGCCTACTTGGTGTCCTTGCAGAGCAGGGCTGTACTTGTTGGTTGTGCTGCTGAGACGTTAACCCGTGGAGCAGCCAGAGTGGCTGGCAGTCTGCAAAAGGCCTTAGCAGAAGTTTGGGAGGGTTCTTCATTGCTCCTGCAGGAAACACCGAAGCACACTCCTGTAGGAAATTACTTCAAACTTGCCTTTATGCAATACTTCACCAAGGCAAGTTCTCATACCTTTTATTGGCTTGAGGGAACTGAAATTCCCCCAAGTGATGAATTAATGTGTCCGAGCAGCTTGCCTTAACCATGACATACACCATGAGACTGCATTGTCACAGGAAGAGCCACAAGCAGGGAGAGTGCATTCCCTCCTAACGTTGGCTTTGTTCAGCTGAAAGAACAATGATCCAGCGTTTCTATTCTTTCACAATATTTCTGTGGACAGCCTGATGTTTGTGCTGAAAAATGCAAAGAAACCAGGTGGCAGGACTGTTGAGTGGCAGCAAATGGAAAATTAGGAAAGAAGCAATTTTAACTGGCTCTACCCCCTCCATGGTTTGTTGCTTGTTTTCTTCTTGGTAGTGATGCTGAGTAGGAGTTGGGGCATTTTTTAAACATCTCTTTGGTATTACAGGTGGGAGGCAGACAGGGGTTTTTTTAACATTGGTGTTGCTGAAGGTTGCTGCCTTCACATCTGAGTTTTATGGTGATGGATATGTCATCGCTGGGACCTGTTTTAATGCCAGCTAAACATTGTATAATGGTTTGTTTCACTATCCCCAGCCTACCTTAGTTCATAAAATTAAGGAAATAATTTAAAGGCTTTGCACTATAGTTCCATGACTATTGCCAGTGCAGTGAGGTGTTTGTTCACCTGAATTCTATAGAAACATTGAGAAATGAGTCTGCATGGGACTAAGGGAGAGTAACTCAGTTTGTAGTAAGTGAAACCAAGGTGCCAGGGCTGAATGTATTAAAAGTCATCAGTAAGCGTAATGGCTGTAAGTTCCAGTATTTCATTTACGATCTTCCAACCCTAACCATTCTGTGATTCTGTGATATAGAGAGGGGAGAAATGTGGGGTTTTTAAAAAATCTTTTTATAATCACTTCTTTTTTTCACTTCTTAGCAGTTAAGAAAAGGTAAATAAACAAAACTGGTTTGAAGCTCACCAGACATTAGCATTGCTCTTCCTTGTCTTCTTTAAATATATGCAGTTAGTTACCATAGTAAACAAGTATCCATCTACACTGATTCCATAGCTCTAGGATTTACTTTTTTTTTTTCCTCAGCTATTTTGTGACACACCTAATTAAAATCTACTGTTTGGTTCCCCTTTGAATGTAATAAAACCCTGACTTATTCTTTCTGTCAGTTTAATCCGTCTTTCTTTTACATTGACACATTTCTAATACCTCTTCAGGCAGGCCAGACACTTCTGCTTCATCTGTATGGAATCCACAATGCTTAACACCTTTTGACAAAATGGATACATCCTCCCTGTGGCTTGCAATTCATAAATGCTGTCAAAAAGGGTTTTCTAAACAGTCTTTCTTTGTCACCTTTACAAGATTTTTGTCCTCTGTTGTAGAAATATGCAGTTTAATGTTGTGTTTCAAATAATTTTTGGCTGAAAAAGTGTGTAATGGAATCAGGGTGTCCCCTGAACACTGCTAACAGTAGGAGATGCCTCTTTGTTTTGAACACCAGAATCCCAGTAGACCCATGACAGCAGTGAAATTACACTTTTGACCTTGTTCACTAAAGTGTTTCTTTCTCTGTATGATTAAATGAGAGTAACCAACAATAACTTCCTCTAAAATGTATGAGTTTCCCTGTTTGTTTCTCATAAGAAACTCAGAAAGGATGCTGTGCAATTCTCAGATGATTGTGTTCCCCACAAAAGGAAAAAAAAAAAAAAAGAAAATGTAACAAGCCCTCCTTGATTCAAGAAGAGGTGACTGTTTTATCCATATTAAAAATGCAAAAGCAACTGATATATTGATATTTTCCTTAAGCCAGTGTTGTTGCTACATCCTGAGTGTGAGAAAAGCAGTACAACACAGTGGAAGATTTTTACCCTTTTGTTGCTTCATTCACCACATATTTTAGAAGGGGATATATACTAAAGCACCAAATATAGTTTTAAAGTATTGAATCTGAATACAGAAAATAACCATCTGAATACAGTGTGTGAATGCTGAAATACTCAAAAGATCATTTAGCTGATTATTATGGACTACACAGTTATGTCAATTCAAAAGATAAATGTAGTATTTTCTGTAGATCTACGTGCAGCCTTTTAGGCTCCTGATGTTGCTTTTGATTTACATGTGACTGAGTGTTTGTAGCCCACTGCAGGATTTGCTGTGACTGCCAGTCCTGCCGTATGCACAGAGGCGCTGGCACATCTCTTGCTCAACATTTAGTTGTTCAGGGCATGGCCTCTTGGCATCAGAAAACACTCAGTGAAGTGGCCAGAAGAGAGATACAAAATCAGATTTTTGTTTCTTCCATTTTAGGCTATTTCAGCTGTGTTTTGGGGACTTTTTTTCCCAGTGTATTCCTATTTTCTGTGAATATTTACCAGCTCTGGGTTAGGGAACGTACATACTTTGTCGTGCAGAGCAAGCATCTCTGAAACACAAGGGCAAGTACGATCCTGTAGTTCCTGTGGGTGGGGAGATGGGTTCAAAAGAGGGGAGAGGATTCAGGGAAATCTATAGTTTGTTTTTAGAGGGGATCAAAATAAGTGACTTAGTGGCCTCCGTGGCCTCAAGACTTAAGAGCAGTTTCTCCTGTTTATTTGCTCGCTGTGTATAATGCTATGTAGAGAGGGCATCAGAGCCATAGAAGGTGGAGGGCAGTGCACCGAGGGGGCTGCAGATCTGTGACTCCTGATTTCCTATCCTGACAAAAAACCTTTTATTTTTTAATTACTACTTCATTGGTGATATAAATTAATGATTGTTATGGGTCTGAAGCAACCTTGCCATCAGAGAGTATTTGGTTAGTGTTGATGTGTTCTCTGCAAACATGAATCATCCGGCTGCCTTTGGCAGGCTCGCCCTGTGGCTCTGCTGTAATGTGTTTTGCCAGTGTGGCTGAAATTAAAATGTCGCTATTAACATGGCAGAATCAGATGCTCTCTGGGCACTGCATCTCTTAGAGTTCTTCTTGCTTCCTATGTTGCTATTTCTGACAGTTTAATAGGACAGCTGTATTCTGATATAAAATAATACATTCATATTTCCACAGTGCATGGGAGCTAAATGCTTTTAAAGCACTATTTCATTGTGTATGTGCATCTTTCATGCATAGCAGAAGCAGCAATACTCACGTACTGCCATGTTGCTGTTTACTCCATTAGGAAGCATAAAGTCAAAATTAATTCTCCTGCAGGACCATATAAAGTGAGTCTAAAAGCAGTTGCTCGGTTGTTCGTGGCCGCCACGTCAGCCGGGCTCCCTCCCTGTGAGCAGTTATTGACTTTGGGCTATTGAATTCAGGGCTCTGGAGGTTGCTCGGTGGGAAAAGCCTTCAGTCGGTGCTTGGCAGCTCTGCCACTGCGAGGTCACAGAAAGGGCAGTTCAGTCTCTAAACCCAATTAGGGCCCGATTTGGCACCTCTTCAATCACAGGGGGAAATCCCACTGAGCAGAGTGGCTCTTGGGACAGGGTTTCACACCCAGCCTCTCCACTGAGACCGCTGACGAATGTGTCTGTATTTGTTACTTGGGCTGTCAGAAATATCCTTTGCTGACATGAAACGGCTAAGCAGCTGGTGCAGAACGGTAAAGAGCCTGGTAAGAGGATAATGAGCCCACCACCACTGAATTCAGACCAGTGACCTGTACGTGTATGTCTGCGTTCCCCCCATTACTCATATCTAGACCTGTCTAATTCCTCGGATCAAATCATTTGACTCTTACGACCAGCTGTAACTTTCAAGTTGAATAAAGTCCAACTGCTGAAAACATTAATGAAAAACATAAAACTGAGGCTCTGTTTTATCAGGTATCAACAGCATTCCTCTAATTCCCACCCTCCAAAGATATTTTTTGTGTGTGCTGCATTGTGCTTTTCATCCCAGGTGGCTGCAATTTCTAGTGAAAATAAGTTGAGCCATGAAAAGTTGACCCACTCGCCTCTGAATTGCTTTTTATATGATGTGAGTCCCTCAGGGCCCGATTCTACCCATAGAAGTGAGAACGATAGCTATCAACGTATATAGGAAGTATGTCAGTGTGCACAAAGAAAAAGGTGAATGCCAGACTGGTCTGAGTGGTCTTTAAAATATGGATTTCCTGTGAAATGGTGATTAAAGGGGAAGCAAAGGATAATTAGAAAATTAGCCTGACGTGCTAGCAGTTACATCAATGTGTGGTTTTATATTAGCTCTTTCAGACAAGCACAAGATCAGTAGATCCCTTATGACTCTCTTAAACTTGTGTGTAAAATTTGGTTAGTGTCTGATCAGCTCCTTTGATCAGTCTAGTCTAGACTGTTGCCAGAGTACTTGCTCCATACAAAACCTGCAGTCTCCTTAAATGGAGGCCTACCCAAGTGAGTCAAATTACATATGAAAAGGTTATAAAAACTGTCCACTGTCTTTGAGTAAATGAGTCTTGTTTAAAGCCGAATACCTTAGGAATTGCAAAAATAACAGTGAAGGTGTCCTTGCAGAGAAAAGGTGGTATTGTTCTTAGTTCATTTTTAAATAACTGTCTCAGAAATCCAAAAGAAAAATTTTCAGCAAACCTTTATTATTTCTAATTGGACCAGCATTTTTGTAACCCCGTAATGTATTCAGATCCCATAAAAGGGAAAAAATTCCACCAAAAATTCTTCACAAATTTTTTGTAAGAAATTATTGAGTTACAACCACCATGTCTGTCTCGCTTTAAGCACACAATATTCTTTTTAATTGTAGCAATGGGGGACCAGGTATGTAGGCTGCACACTTGCCACCTCTAATTTCTACACAGGATTATTTGCAAGGGAGTGCTGAAAGTCCAGGTAAATTTATCTGTCAAAGCAGAGCTGTTTTCCCCTCATCACTAGAGCTTTTTCCCATCTCTCTTGTTGTAGTGCCATCCTGCACCTCTCTGTTCTTCACCAGATGAATCTCAGAAATGTGAACAGTTCGTTTTCTTTTTGATAATGCTCCTTCCTTTTGCATACTGGCAATAATAAATGATCATTTGGACACTATTATAGTCCGACATCATATCCAGAAGATTTGGAAAGTTATCCAGTGCCACTAATTTTACAAAGCTGGTTTGTACCTGGGCTGGTTTTCTCAGGATGGCTGTGCTTTGAATTTAGAGGTTAAGTTTTCAGTCTCACATGCCTACTATATTTGTTGATTGCATTGCAGTACTGTTAGAATACCTGGCGTAGGATCAATGCCAGCAAATTGAAATTATCAAGAGAAGTAAGATAGCTCGTAAATATCACATCAACAGGATTAAAAGATCACAGAAAGGAGACCATTTAAAACATATAGAAACTGGAATCCAGGTGACAGTTGCTTGTTTTGTCTACAACAAATTCTGTGCAAATTCAAGAGGAGAGCTGGTGCACTGCTACTGTCCAAACACTTGAATTAATCTGCTGATGGTTGAGAAACGGCTCCAAAACAGCCATTAAAATCTTTAGGATGATACATAGGTCATCCAGCAATTTGAAAGCACCAAGCATTACTGTACTTACAGAGCTGCATAAATAATGGAAATATAAAAGAACACAGTACTGAGTGAGTACATGACTGCAGAATGCGGTAGGAATACTGGGTAAATTCTTCCCTCTTGTTGACTGTGTTTCAGCAAATGGCATTACACCAGGGAAGAATCAAACTGTATTTTGCATGCAGCATAGTGGATTGTTAAGAGACAACAGGCAGGTGTTTCAGAGAATTTCCTCTCTGCTGTTTGCAGAAGTGCATGTGAAATCTGGCTGATCTATAGTCATTCCATTAGCTGTTGTCTTTCAGCAGGTAACTAGTTAAATTTGTGTTAAACAGGATTTGCTTTGCTGTTTCCACTTGTTGTTGGAGTAGAAATGTTCTGACACAACTTATGACCAATCAATAATTGGAAAGTGCTTGCATGGGTCATTTGAAGCCAGTAGTTTAGACAGTGTCAGCCACAACTGGGATTAAAACCTGCAAGGAGTTGTTCTACAATCAGTGATTCTGCAGCATCTCCTCTGGGTGTCTACATTTCATTTAATAAGGATACCCTGTAGACATCAACTGAAATAACTCTTGCCTTTGTTGCTTGGATGTTTTTGTGAGCTCTGAAATGAACTTGACATATACAAATATACTTTGTTATCCAGCCTAAAGGATGCAGGGCAGGAATTATTATCCTGTTCTGCTGACAACTTCAGTAGAAAAGAAATGACTTTATTTTACTGTGACTCCAAAGAGAATAAGAGTGTGACTACCTTCTGGTTTTCTGGGGATTTTTTACTTGTTTTTTTCTGTACTGATGCTGTTTTATTACTATTACAGGGCTATAATAATCCGAAATGGTGAAGTCATTCCAATGTCTTCAGAATTCACTCCAGAGACTGAACGCCAGCGACTTCAGTATCTGGTAAGAGACCTGAGGACCAAATGAGGTGCTACTGATGACAAGCATTGCCCAGTAATATCTAAGGTTCAGACACATGCCACTGAGTTACAGTGGCTCAGTGAAAGACCATGCGTTCACTGAACACTGACTGACCACGTACGTCTTTTAGCCATCAGCAAATGTGGATAAAAGCCTGGTGGTGCAAATCCTGATGAGTGGAGTCTTATCTCTTCTATGAAGGCCATTGATTAGCATGGCTGTGCTTGTGTACCTTGTTCAGCTGCAGACCTTCAGCATCTCATTGGTGTTGGGTAATGAGAGCTCAGACATACAGCTAACGAGCCACAGAGGTATTTCCGTCCATCCCAGTGTTTACTGTGTGACAGTATAAAGTACCACAGACTGCTCTTTGTGTGTGTGTGAATGATATTGCAGGGTTTTATTAATTTGCTCTAATAGTATGCCAATAGTGTCTTAATCAGCGAAAAGATCTCCAATTTAGAGGTGATCTCAGTGAGCATTAGTAGCTGCAGGATAGGATGGGTGAAGAAAGACTAGTTTTATTTAATGTAACAGCACCCATAATGCTGGGACAGGGTGACTAGCTGAGGACATGTGGGATGCTTTATACACCAAGTTGTGTTGTCTGATAAGCTGACCAAGAAACATAAGTCAAAATGCCCAGTGTTATATTTTGTCCAAACAATCCTGTTACTACTTAAGTTTTTCATCAAAGATCAGATTGGTTGGTTGAAGTTGACTGTCTGTTTGTCAAAATGTCATTCCTAACGTGGCCAAGAGATTTCTTTTGTGCTTCTTCTGGTCTCCTGCTTTTTCCTCTTAGAAATTTAAGCTTAAACCAAGGCAGGCTAACTGTCAGCTTTGCCTGACAGGAGGTG
Organism: Pterocles gutturalis; assembly: GCF_000699245.1. Taxonomy (NCBI): domain Eukaryota; kingdom Metazoa; phylum Chordata; class Aves; order Pterocliformes; family Pteroclidae; genus Pterocles; species Pterocles gutturalis. The sequence continues at coordinate 51,189 of NW_010140383.1, read as the reverse complement.
GACAGGCCAAGGCTAGTGGCGTTCCCTGGTCTTAAGGTGACTCTTATCTTCAGCCTGGCCCAAGTACTGTGGTTTGAAACTAGGCAAAATGCCCGTGATTGAAGGTGGAGGTGGAATATTTTAAAGGAAAATTGTAAATGTTTCCGCAATTGTCACGTTTGTTTTTTAGTCAGGTTCACTGGCTTGAAGCTGAAAATTTCAGAGGAAATACTGCTTTGGGAGTATTCATATTCAGCAAACCAAATGGAAAAGAGGCCTAAGAAATATTTACAGTTCAGTTACATTTAAAGTAATTTCTTTGCCTTTAAAATAAAAGCTATCTTCAGTATCTAGGGAGTCTGCGACTTCTGTAGGAAATATGAGATAAAGCATTACCTACAAGGAATTTTTTTCTCTTTTGATGTCCTTTCTGGCTTGTATTTGAAAACAGCAGCTGATCTGAAAAGCATTTCTGCTGTTTCCTTTGGAAAATTCCTTTACCTCTGTTTGTTTATTTTAATTCTATATGTAACAAATTTGCCAGGGCTATGGGTATCATGTTCAAAGAAAATACATGCAAGACAGCAAGAGTGTGAAACAAAATTAGAGATAATTTCAAACATAACATTCCATAAATAACATTTTTACTCTAGTGTTTTAAGGGGGAAAAAAAAAAAAAAAGACGACCCCAAATTTCTTACAAGGTTGACATAAAAATTACCCTCCAAAGGTTGCACCTGTCTTGCTGATTAAATCACAAATAATTCTCCTTACTCACCTTGGCTGTCCCCAGGTTCTTCTATCAGTATATTGCACCATCAACATCTCTCTTCTGCTGTTCTTATCTGAAAGTTACTTTTGATTTATTTTCTTATTTGCAGTTAAAGATGAGTTTCTTTTTTTCAACGTGTTGCACTGATCTTCCTGCACAATAGGAAGAACATCACATAATCATTTTAGCATAAATATTTTATTTCGTAAATGCAGAGATACTGTTCACTGTGGGGAAGTTACTGCTCAGGCAAAGGGAAGGTATGGTATTGCAGCCTGCAGGCTGCTGAGCATTCATTCCGTAAAGTAGGCACTGTTACCACTGTAAGGGCAAAGGAGCCTTACTCTGCCTTTAGTGCCTATTGATTGCTTTGGCCACACAGGACATTGGTTTAGGTCTTCTTTTCTGGGCCCTAATTTCCATATGCAAAGAAATCAGTGGGATAATGAGTTGTTCAGGTCATGTGAGCAGCCTAGTCTTAGACAAAACTGTGCTGCAGCTAGGTTGAGTAACTGGTGTGGGGGTGTCCGTGCGTGTATCCTGAGGAAGAACCCTTGGGGGGAGCAGTCCATGTATCTTAAGGGAGAACAAAATCTGGTATTGACCGGGAACTGCCCTGGTATATTCAGCAGTTGTGCAGGCAGCAACTGCTAGAGACAATTTTCCTTTCATCTTTTGAGGAGACTATTAATTTCAGTCATGATAGTCTAATTATAACAGTAAATGGATAGACTTGGTTACCTATTCCCTTGGAAAACATGTTTAAAATGAATTATGAGTGTACTGCAGATGGGTATATTTTTATTAGTTATCCAAGTTGCACTTTGATGATGTCATGTGAAGGCAACGTGGTGTTACTGCATACTGTGTCCATGCATATAGCCAGGCAGTGCCCCAAAAGTTCGCATCTCAGACCAAAGATGGTGCACTGCTGCTACCAGTGCAAGCTTTACTACTGGTAGAGACTGGGTGGCTGTCGGTGGCGGTGAGCCACTTTGTGTTAGTGTTTGGCACCGTTCAGACAAAGGTTCATGAGCCCAGACAGGCATGGGTTCAAAGAGGACCTATTCCTATTTCATTGCTCAGGTGAGGATTAAGTGATACTACCTTACCTGCTGAAGGATGCTTGGGGAACCCAAGCCTGAAGAGGAAATGAACCTAGATCTCCTAAATGTCGGTTCAGTGCTTCAGTTACAAGTCAGATGTCTGTTTGTGGCTCCCTGCATCACCCAGTGTAGGATCGCTTTGGCCATCTGACACATTGCACAATGCTGTGGTAAAAGAGATGTGTGGTTTTATGGAAAGGATACTGGCCTTTCATAAGAAGTTGTGATTTTATGGAAAGGGTGCTGGCCTGTCATAAGAGGAGAGGCTAATCCAGGGATGGATTTGACTCCCACTTCCCTCTTTCCTTCTGTCACCACCTCCTTTAGTTTTGATCTCTGTTTGGCTTAAATGTGTCCATGTGATAATGGCTGAGTTTGTGGAACTTCTGGATGCATTGCGCTGTGCATGCTGTTGTGAGCAGTAGTCCATATAGCAGAACATCCTATGGGAGAAAATGGCACAATATGATAAGAGGGTACAGTTGTAACATACAGTTGATGTAGGGGAAAACAGCAGTTCTGAAAATAACACAGAATACAGTGAAGCTGCTAGTGCTGGTGATGTCCCAGAGCGGCGCATACTGGAGGAGTTGGAAAAGGCATCAGCAAGCCTTGTCAAGGTAAGATAAGATACATGCAGTGTTCCCTGCCACCTAATTAACTTGACACACTAGTGTGTAAGTCTAGTTTTGTCTTATTTTCATGTTTGCTTTGGTGATCACCAGGAAACACAGCAGGAAGTAAATGGCCTTTTGAGAGAAACGTGATTAATATTTCCTTGAGTGAACTCCATTTTAAACAACTAATGGTCATTGTAATACATCCAGACACAAAATACACCATAAAATGGCAGAGTACCAAAAACACATGATGCAGACTATGCCAGATTTATGCCAAAAAACTCTAATAGCTTCTGAAAGAAAAATTATGGAAAATATTCCTGTTCCATAACACAGAATAACAGTGTTGTCAGAACATACCTCATAAGGATATAGAAAGTGTTTGATAGTCACTCTTTTTATTAAATTTTAAGTTCTTTGAACAGTGTTCCTGATCTGAGGTCCTTGCAAGTCGACACTAAACAGATGAAAAAAAATGGAAAATACAGTGCCCCGTTGCAGATGAAATTCTGGTGGTCAGTTCACTTACCATTTTTGTTTCTTGTTTGAGCACTTGAAGGGATTTCATGGTGTCTGCTTGTATATCTACTTGAAAGATCTGTAGATTTTTAAAGTGTTGCTTTTCATTTATTTTCTGGTTCTGCTGCCCAGCACAGTTTGATTAGGGTGGAGGAGAAGAGTGCTGCCTTGTCATAAATGGAGAACAGTTCTCAAACCTGACTGGAAGTCACAGCTGAGTTTTACAGTAGAACGTTCTTCTCTCTTACCAGTGAAGCACCAAAAATAACTGTTAAAAAGGAAAGGGTAAAAAAAAATAAAATAAAATTCCCCCACCCTCTTCTAAAACCCCAACAAAAATCCCCATTTCTTCACATAAGAATTCAGTTCACAGGCACCAGAAGCTTCCAAATTGCTCTTTTCCCTCTGTTCCACTGACGCCAAAAATATTAGAATCAAGTTAAGATCCCTGGATTGTAAATCAAGCATTGAGGCTTGGCTGCAGAAGAGAAATCTTATTTGAACATTAGCAGTCCACTGGTAACTCTTCCAGCTTTATTAATCTTATTTCACTTGTGACCTCAGACTTTCCATCTGAGTAAATCTTTATGAAATGCAGTCTCTCCCAATCGCATTACCTTTTCAATAAAGGAAATTCTTGTTTTCAAGGGGGAAAATGCTAAAAGCCTGTAACTTTTTTCTTTTGGACCTGTGATCCAGTCTATTAACTAATCTCATAATCTAAAGGTTAAATAACTTCATTTTGGTGTCAGGTATGAGGTTTTGCTTTAAATAAGGTTTCTTGTTTTGTAGGCAGGCGACAGTAGTCTTTAGCTGGAAGTGGTTTGTAATGATTTAATCAAGATAGGCTGTGCATTTTTAAAAGTGAACTGAATTGCACTTTCAAAGCAGATGGACATTATTTACAATATCATAGACTAGAAAGAATTAAAAAATACCAAAAAAAGTCCAACTCTCTTCTGTCAATGTTCGGTCTTTTTTGGGACTGGAATGAAAATAAATAAAAATAGAAAGTTTACATGTACTTCTAAATAAATAATCCAGAGTTCTGGAAGTATGGAAAACCTCATCTGGACTAACACTGCTAGACCTCTCAAAAGTCACTAGTGCTTCTCAACCATTTCTGTAATGAGGAGCAGTGATCCAATTAGAGGGTCCTTGAAAACAATATTTGGGTTGGGGAGGGGACCTTGTCTGATTGTAGACTGCAGGAAAAAAATGTAATTCCCTTAACTGTATACAGAGAGAGAATTTGACTGCTCCTGTTCCAGAAAGGGATCACAATGTCAAGATCATATTTATGTGCTTGAAAGCCTCCTCTTGAAAGCAGAATCCAGTCTTGTCGGCTTCATGCAGCAATTTCCCTCAGCCCTGTTTCATCTGACCTCGAGGTGTTTTCTGGAAGGATGTCTGGCAAAAGGAATGGGGACAAGCTGATGGAAGGTTAGCGCTGTGATGTGCTCAGCCTGATCCAAAACCTATTAAATTGAGTGGGAGCAGGCTTGGCTCTTAAATGCAGGAAACATTTTATTGTGAACTATCTGCATGATAGCTGCCAGGTAGATCAATAAGAGCTTCCACTGCTTCCTGCCACTCACCTTTGATGAGCACTAGATTTATGGCAAACCCACAAACTAAAGCCAACTCATTTGGTCTGCCCTGATGGCAGCTGCTGCTGGAGATAAGACAGACTTTATCGCCTTAACTGACTGGATAAAGAAAAAGTTATCTATAGAAGGGTTAAGAAACGTACCTTTTTTCAGTTCCCTAGCCAATTTGACTGTCTTCAGAAGAACTCACTTACAATGCGGCTTTGGGGAAGGAGGAGGAAAGGCTTGTTCATGCAAATATTAAAGAAAAATCAGGGAGGTTAAGGATTCACCTATTGTGTCAGGTAATCTGTATATAAATCCAAACCAAAAATCTGTGTGGTGGACAAAGAGCCTCGCGACATGAGCCTCGGACAAGGCTGTAGCAAAGAGGCATTCCAGCGTCTGCAGGGCAGCAACACCAGACTGGGCAGCAGCAGCAGTATTGAAATGTTAACACCATCAAAAACATTAGTTGCAGCTGTGACACAAAACTGCTACTGCTTTTCTTAAAGTCTATTCTGTACAAAGGAAGTATTTTTTAGAAAACAAAGTGCTGTGCAACTTGTGTTTATTTGCAATGTCTCATGCGATGGGGTGCAGCACACTGAGCAGGTAAAAGTGAACATTTTTCTCAAGGCAGTGAAAATTAAAGTGTGGTAGTAATATTAGGTTGTGTGCATTGTTGGCGTAGCTGAACTGGGAGTCAAAAAGCTTGAGCTTCGCTCCATGCACACCCCTCCATTTCGCTGCTTGCTCCCTTGAGGATTTGTCCTTTGATGGTTCCCTTCTGTCAGGTCGCTGACTTGCAAAAGGAGATGTGTACTGTTTATGGAGCCCTGCAAACTCCTTCAGGATCAGCAGTTAAGGTGTGCTTTAGAGATCCCAAATGTTGAGGAGCAGAGAGAAGTGAAGGATTTTGAGGGCAAGAGGACTGCTCTCTGTAAGACTGCTGCCGGACACCAGGCAGTGTCAGAACTGGTGTATGTGCACATTGTTTGCTGAAATTGAGCTCATCATCTTCCTTGTTTAAAAACTGGGGGGGGGGGGGGGGGGGGGGGGAGGGTTTTTTTTTTTAAAAACGGGGGGGGGGGGATGCGTGTGGGAAGGGAGCGGGAAGGGATGGTAATGCTACCTCATTAAAAATAGATGATGTCTTGTTTTATGATGTTCGCGTGGTATCTGTGGCTTGGTTTCTGCCCACAGGCTTATATGCAGCCCCACTTGCTGGGAAATGAGTTCACACATTTAGAGTTTCCACGGAGGGTGCAACGCAAGGAAGTTGGAAAGAAGATGCTGTACCGTGACTTCAACATGACTGGCTGGTAAGAATGTGTTCTACTCAGCATGGGGTCAGCCTTCTCCCCAACCAATGCCTGCTTTGTACGTGTCTTTAATTAGCGCAAACTGCATTGAACACGGAGGTACATGCCTGTGTACTAAAGGGAAAGGTATTTCCTTCTTTCAGATACATTTTTACTTTAGAAATTAACATTGTAAATAAGTTGACCTCACTCCAGAGCCAGGACCTCAGTTCATTTTAATGTGTGAGCACTCAAGGCGGAGCAAACACATAAAGGGGAAGACATGCCCAGGGATCTTCCTGAAAGCTAAACAACTTTCCTATCTTGGCAGTAGCTTTTAATAGAATCTGGATCAGTGGGCTGTTATGCCTTTGCACACCAAGGAATACTTGCAGAAGGGAAGACTGCCTCCCATACTCCAGTGCAGCTGACCCCTGATTTGGGTAACCCTTGAGGAATTGTTTAAGAGACAGGCCTATCTGAATAAAAGTCACAGCCAGCCTAAAATGAAAAGGTTTAAATGGACAGCACTGACTTAATGAAGTGAAGACAGGAAGAATGATGAGTTTTTTGTCTCTGGCTAAATGTCTTCATTGTTTTGTGTCAGTTCAAGAGACTCCTTCCCAAGTGACTCCCACTCACTTAGAGAAGCCCTAATCCTTGCTGTTGAGGGCTCTGTGTGTGACCTATAAAGGAAAAGTCCCTATATATGCAAATAGTCTTTGCTTCCATGCTGTTTGTGTTTTAGCATCCTTAGCAAATATCTTTTCAGGAAGGGAAAGAATGTAGGTGGGTTAAAAAGCTTGAACCTCTTGTAGGTTTGGGGACTCTTATGCTCACATGCAACTGCAACTCCACATGCCCCTGATTTGTCCCATACTTGATAGACCATAAATATAATGATGTTTTAATGGCAGAATAATGATCTAAGTTTAGTATTGTCTGGAGGGTTTGTACAGAACATGTTAATCTGGGAATAGCCATCATTGTCCATCGTCTTGAACAGCTGCTAGTAGAATATGCAGTCTCACCCTGAGAATGATGACTTCACATTTTAAAAAGGCTACAGGCATGAGCAAAAGAATAGGAACAGAATGAGAACATTAGATCAACTGAGGACTTAAACAGCAAAACATTTGGAAGATCATGAGACAGTCTCCCAGTTTCTGCAAAGGGAGTTTTTCCTATTAACTCCCGAATGTCTCCGAAAGCATCAGTAAAGAATGGCTTCATATAGACTTACAAAAGCTCTTTTTCGAGATCTGAGATGCTATTAAAAAAGAAAAAAAACTAAACACAAAACAAAATATTCTAATTTGGGGGAGAGCTACAGAAGTATCATGGGCCAAGAACTTCCTGAGAGGGGAGGGTAAGAGCAGAATTCTTCCATCATGGTTTGAAGGCAAAGAGAGTTGCTCCAGGTTTGTGGGAGTTGTTTTGTGTTTCCCCACTTGGTTAGTGGTCTGGAAAGGAAATGAGGTTAGAATGGTTGAAGTTTCCCCATTGGCAGGTGACACCACAGCTCTTTTCCTAATAACAAGAAGGGCCATGAGGAGCTTGCAAAGAATTAAGTGATTTACATGAATGGGCATGACAGTGATCAAATTTGTTGCTGATAAATACCAAGTACAGCATGAAGAGGGAAAAACAACTATTTGTGCACACTAGAGGTTCCAGATGAACTTGAGAGCCATGTCAAAAAGCTCAGTGGAAGTTTTGCTTACTGTGATTTTTACAGTCAAAGTCACCAGCAGAATGTTGGGATGAATATAGGGTTGGAATGGTTAAAACTTAAACAAAGAGATGATTGTGTGTATCAGTTGGTACATTTGTGAATCTGTGCATATCGCTTCACCATAAGGTGAATGGCTTTGCATAGCTAATCCTGTTTGGCATTAGAAGTAAGGTAAATAAGAAGGAATGCAAATTTTAAATGTAGAATAATGAGTAAGGTAGAAAGCTTGGGTAAGTCTAAATGGATGGCAGATGTGATTCAATGTATTGTTTTTCAGTACTGGTGTGTGAACTCTGTTACCTCTAGCATGTGGCAGGGGGAGAAGAGAGTTATTTTCCTATTGGTTCTTCTGAATTTCCTGAAGTGGAGGACACATGTTGATCCGGTTACAGATTCTGATATGGTCAATGCAAAAATTACCACCAGTTTAGCACAAGTCTGCCTAGCTGTAAGCAGTTATTCTGGAATAAATACTTAAAATGTGACTTGAAAATTCAACTCCGATTTCAGCTCAGTGTTGTCCCAGAAAGAGGTGGCCTGTGCCAAGCAAAAGCATGCGGAGACTGTGATGAGGCTACCTCTCCCTGCTGTTCCTTTTGACTTCTGGCTGGAAGTGGAAAATGAGGGCTACATTTTTTATCCTAAATAAAAAAATCTGAATCTCTTATCTGCTCCATATCCCACAGGTAGTGCACCAGTTACCTCTTTGTTAGCCGCAGGACAATAAAATGGTGAGGGAATTGCTCTATCGCCATACGTTTATCTAAATCAGAGCCCTTCTAAATAAGGATCCATTGCTTTTTGCAAGGTGTTCGCTCAAGGGAGTCTTGTTTTCCATCTAATATTGTGCTGTGATCTCCTAAGCAGAGGAGAAGCAATCTGTTTCTATTTATCCAAAAGTCTGGGTCAATTTTAATGGTTGAGATTGTGGACAAGACGTTAGATTTCCAGCTTGATGGGCCCTCAGAGGCAATGCTTTGAGGTGGCTGGTGTTTCACAGTGGTCATTTTCCACTTCAGGGGTTTTGCTTCTATTTTCTTCTCTAATTCCTAGATTTAGCTGTGCATCAGGACACAGTGGTCGAAGTCTGTTCTTCATTTGTTTCTAAGGATGAAATCTATCATGGAGAATAAATTAGCATATATATTCCTTTTCTAGAAAACGTCAGATGGAGCTTTGGCCAGCCAGAGCTTGATACACTAAAACACTGCCAAACTTTTATCACTTACAATGCAGAAGATCAATTGTCTGAACCTTTTTTTGGTCAGTGACTTCACTATGCGTTGACATTTGCACGTACATGTAGAGAGGTTCAGGTGATGTTAGGAAGAAATAGACACTCTTAATTACTGATTTCGTTAGTAAGAGGGCATGAAACTTAGTCCTCTGATATTTCCTCAGGAAAATGAACTGATTTATTTTAAAATTCAGGGCACTTTCTGTGTTTTCTATTAGAAGCAGCATTTTTTTTTCTTCATTCTTACTCTTCTCCTGTGCTCTGGAGCTTTTCAGATTCTCAACAATGGCTTGGCTTGCCCAGCTTGTCTGGATTACAAAAGGTTATTGTCTTTGGGTCTGTCATAATGCATTTGTCCTTTTTTCTTTTTTTTTTTCATGTGAAGTTTCCACACTGGCTTTGTCTCAACAGCCCACAGTGGTAGCAGAGCTGCCAAGTTTCCCCACAGCATTAGGACAACCACTGATCCAGCGATGTGTACCGCATCACTAGTCCAGGCTGCCTGTAACTGCTTTGAGACCAGCCTTTCCCTTCTCCCTCCAGCTCTTCCACCCTTTCTCCTTTCTCTGAAGTGGCAGCTGGGGTGAGAAATTAACTGTATTAAATGTATCTAAAATAAATCCCATTTAGATGCAAGCTGACTGTGAGCTGCCCCTCCTGCACCCTCGCCCCATGTGTGTTGTGGTTGAGCAACCATTGCAAAACGCGTCCTGGAGCTGGCACGGCATTTTAGGAG
>NW_010140383.1:31573-41561 GCF_000699245.1 Pterocles gutturalis | reverse complement strand
CCGGCTGACCAAGCCTCCAAGCTGTCTTGAGCCGTAATTTGCTGGCAGACATCTGTGTTCCTGACAGTCTTTCACGGTTGGGTCTCTGGGCTGGGGTTTTCAGGCCTGTGGCTTGCAGAAGTTGAACTTGTATTGGAGAGAGGGTAATTCTGGTGGCTTTGACAAGTCCTAAAACCAGAAGCATCAGGGGAGACTCGGTGGCCACGTAAGCAAAGCGCTGCCAGCACTAAAAAGGGGTGCGGTTAGCCTGAGGTAGAAATATATGGGGGGGGAAAAGCAGGCCTGATGATAACTGCTTCATAAAGGACTGCACAGTATTTTCTCTCTTTGCCTTTTGTTTAAAATTTAAGACACGGTTGGTCAGGTTTTTTTTTCAGTTGATAAATCTAGTGTGAACGATGTTGAAGTGCTTTGCTCTGCCTATATCCTAGACACCTTCCCAAAACCTGCTTTGAGGTTTTCTGACTTACTGTGTCCCTGGCTGGCATGGCGGCCCTGCCAGGGTTCCCCCCTCGGCCTCCTGCGGGCCCAGAGGAGCTGTACAGCGCTGCACTTCACCAGAGGCATCCAGAAGGCACTACCAACTGACATCAGCTTTTGTGGTTTCAAAATTACATTTTTTTGCTCCTCCTTGGAACACAAATGGTGGCCTTTGCTGCTGCTCGCATTGAAGCAGAGTTCTTTTAAATGCTTGTTTTCAGATCAGAGCTGTAGCTTTTTGACTTGATTTAAGGGTGGCAAAAGAGTCCTAGATAACAAGTCCATTTCTTGACCTGACTTGTTGGCAGCTTCCTTTGCCCTCCCGGAGCGTGCAGAGTTCAGCCGCATCCCCTCAAAAGCAGTCCAGGGCTGCAGCCCGAGGTGGCACCAGGCAGGGGAATGGGGGGGTGCTGCCTTGGAGCACACCAGGTGCGTGGCCGCAGTGGAGCCCTTGCCTGCTCCCTGTCCCTTTGTCAGGCAAGGGGGTGCTGTGGCACACGGTTAGCCACCCGAGGGTCAGCCCATGACAGGGGATCGCCCACCCGCATGATTTATTCCAAAGGAGGGAGGCTGCTGCCCTGGGGCAAGCACTAAGCAAAAACCCATTTTATTCTAGAGTCAATATTGTCCACTGCCTGGAAAGCTGCCAACCTGCTCTGCGCTCGCCTTTTTCTTTCCAACAGGGAATGTCTTTCAGCCTCTGAGCATCTGATTAAAAAAGCAACTTCACTTTTCAAGCCGTTTTGTTTGGGATGGATGCCTTGCGCTTTCATTGTGCAGCCCGCCTTGCCGTCTGCGGTTCAGACTCCAGCTCACAAAAACCAGGCTCTCATTAATCACTTATTGGGGATCCAGAATACCGTGGTGAGAGCCAACGTACATGTTTTGCTTGGTAATGTGCAAGCTGATTCGAACAAATATTGCCAATGCAGCCACTATCTTATTCTTTATTGCTGGGCTTGATGTCCTTTGACGGCGCATTCAGGTAGCCTGCCTGAGGAGTGCCTGAGCAGATTGAGAAATGCCACAGAAATGTTTTATGGAAGCAGGCGCCTGCACTGCGCCCCCCCTTAATATAAATTGATTTATTGAATCAAGCGCAGAAGCCCTGCTACAGAAACCTCGGGCTATATCCTCTGGAGAACTACCTAATAAAACAGCCCCAACTGACACTCCTCATTAGCTTTTCCACCGATCCCAAGGCAGTATTTAAAGTGACAGTGTCCCTCTTTTCGGCCTGAATTTATCTGCTGACTAATGCCTGTGGGTCTAATTAGCTTAGCATTATTAGTCTTATTCAGATAAGCTGCATTTCCTAACAGCTTGATTCCAACTTGTAAAAAGTAATTGGAAGTCTGCAAACCCTGTGCTGTAACCTGCTTGATTGTGCCTTTTAGCCAAATTCATGTAATTTACAAAAAGTCATCCTTCTCTCCCCCCCCAGCTCTTTTAATTGAGCTTTTTTTGTCTAGTGAAACCTTCTGTGCTGCTTCTGTTGAAATCCTGGCTGTATTGTTGTGTTTGAGACCTGAACCGTATCCTTTGTACAATCGCCAGGGAGAGATCAAATTTTAATTTCATAATTACTTCACAAGAAAGCAGCCTTTTCCCCAGTCATGCCTGGTATTAATTTCCTCCCAGCAACTTACATTTTCATAATTTAATGATTATGGGCCACCTTTGCAGCACTGGGCCTTTCTGCAGAAGGGAGAGATAGGATGTCATTTTTGCAGCAGAAACCATAATCCACAGTCACTTGCCTTGCCTTTTTTGTCTTTGCTCTCATCTCTCATTGCGAGGTAGACAGAAGCAGGACAGGACATGCCTCTTTGGTGCGTGCAGCTGGAGCAGCTTGCTGGGTTGTGCTTAGGTGTCTGAGACACAGCTCTGCAATGATGAATGGGTGTTTGCAATGTGCATGTTATGCATCTTTTCAAGATTTGCAGCCCTCGCTGCAGGAGCAGCGGGAGGTGAGAGCTGACCTGCTGCATACAGCACATCTCCTGACAGTGACGAATGGCTCTGTTTTCCTCAAGTGCACACATGCCACAGGAGCTGAGCCAGTGTCTTCGGGGCAGAAGAAAGCAGAAACAAGAAAGTAATAGTGCTGCAACAAAAGAGAAGACTTAAGTCTGGGGTAGACTCTTTTTAAATGGCCTCTTTGGAGCCAAGTGAGCCTGACAAGAATGAGATTTGTCTGAGTCATGTCCTGCTGGAGTATCTCCTTCTGGAAGCAGTGTGTCCAAGGCCTGTCCCTGCATGGCTGTGCATCTCCACTTGGGCTTTGCTTTGGCACAAGATCAGGTGCCACATATGCCGGGGCAAACAAAAGGCTTCCAGTCTGTTTTATCAGAAAGAAAATAAACTGAAATTAAGCAATCTTCAATCTGAAAACCCAAGCAAAGCCAACTCTTCCTCCTGGTAAGGTGAAGTCTCTTCCCAAAGTCCTGCTTTTTCTGGCTTCCCCAGCTGCACAAATTTGACATAGCCTCAGCCGGGTCAAGTCATGCTGAGATACTTTTTTTTTTTTTTTAATTTTAGATAGGTAGACAGAACTGAGGTTTGCAGAATGAAGCATTATAAAGTTTCAGGTTCAGAAAAAGGGGTTTCTGAATTTTCTGGGAAAAGTGCATGTTTTAAAACTTGTATGTGTTCCTCTTTACCTGGAAGGAACCCTGAGACGGTATCTTGGTTTAGAGTAGATTTTTCCCCAAAAACTGGATTGTGCAAATGCGCATATGCATTGCTCGTCTTTAATTGATTTGGGTTTGCCATCATCTTTTCTCTTAACAAGCATTAGTATAGTTTTTGTGATTTTATTATCTTTTACTATGGTTTGTGTGCTTTTACTATCTTTGTTTATCGTAGTTTTGCCTCATTAAACTATATGTCAGATGAGCAGTAGGGGAAAGATACTGAAGCACTGGAACATTAAAGCTAACCTACACAGAGGGTACTTAGTATCAGACGTCATTGTCTGGATTTAGAGATTCTGACTCTGCAGAAGCACATATGTGTAGAGACATTTAAAAAAAAAATACGGCTGGATTGGGACATAAATTGCATCATTTTCAGTGGTTCTGTGCCTAACCGGCACTACACATATTTTCTTCTTGGTAGTAAGCATGCACTTATACTGGTTTGATGCCTGTAGTTCAATAGACAGTACAGATAAATAGTTCCTCTTGGGTTGGGATTTAAGCTCTGTTATCCAAAGGGTTAGCTTCAATCGACTGATTCCTTGTGTGGGAGGGGGGGAAAAAAGGTTCTGTCAAGTTTTATGTTGCTCAGGGATTAAAATCTAGTTTTCTATTGGTATGACCAAGGAAAGTTGAACTTGGGGGACAGGAGGTTGGTTGGTGGTTTTGTTGTTGGTTGGGTTTTTTTGAGGGGATGGTTCTGGGTATGGGTTTTTTTAGATGGTGGTAGCAAAGCAGTGCTAGAAATACACTGAATCCACAAACCTGTCTCAAAGGAAAGCCTTCTTCAGTATGAGCTAAGACATTTCTGAAGCCATAGTGCTTTTTCTTGCTTGCTTGCCCCAACTGGGTTTTGCTCTAGGCTTCAAGCTCAAGCCCTTTGAAGACAATTCTTTTTGCTCTTACTTAGGTTTAGTTCTCAGTTTACTATCAGGTGTCACTAGCAGAGATGTGAAATACAGACAAACTTCCTAAAGCCAAGTTCTGCGGAAAAGCAGAGCGTGGAGTCTGGATTCCCCTGTCATTTACAGAACTGAGCCTTCCAGGTCAGGGTAGATTGTGTTTTCACCACCATCTGTAGTGCCTGGGGATGCCAACACAATACTTTTCATGACCAGTAACCTTACACAGTTTGCTGTGGAAGAAAATATAACGTGGTTTCTTTTTTTTTGGTCATCAACAGCTTCTACACTTAATGTGAATTTGTGTGTGCTTTCAGAAGGCAAATTTTAAGAACAAATTATATGGCAAGAGAATGCATAACACATGTAAGAAATTATCCAGGATTTTGGCTCTGAAATCTGTATTTGGGAGCTGACCAGTTTTTCAAGTTCTGATCCAGCAATATGCAGATAACTTTGATAATCTTTCATGTAAAGTGCCTAAAGCACTGCTAATGACCTCAGCACTGTAGGAAACTTATTCCATAGATTGTCTTGTGCATTTAGCAGCTTCTGGTGATTTTTTTCACCATGTATTTAGAGCAGATTCCAGTTAGCATATGAGTAACATCATGTCAGTCCTAGTTCTTTCGTTCTGACATCTCTTTTGGCTCCCGGTGCGATTTGGCCTGGTTTTCCAAAATGTTGATCCTGAGTCCAAATGTAACTTTGTGGGTGGTACGTATGTCAAGCCTTAGTTCAGTATTTTTGGACAGCAGTAGCATTTCATAATTCTTTTGAAATTAAAAGAAGAAACTAAGTTAAATGAAAAAAAAAAAAAGCATCTAGATCTAGCTGGGCACACACTCGCCTTTTCTACTCCCTCCTCGACCCCCCTGTTTTTCCATTTGGAAAAGTAGAGGTTTATGTGGCAGAAGCACTTGACAGGATTTAGGCTCATTCAGAGCAGCAAGTAATAGCATAGCCTTGTCTTTATGACCTGTCTTGTCATGCCCTGGTGGCCACTGAGGCCTCCAGGGATGTGGATGAGGAAGAGGGGAAGAGTGAAAGGTTGCAACCCTGTGTTTGTGTTTGTTAAAACAGTGAGCTAGGCTGAATTACGTAGACGGCTGAATAAGGCCATGCTGGCACTAAAAAAAGCCAAGCAACCCCCTCAGGTTCTCTGTATGTCTGTGTTTGATATATCTACTGCCATATTATATCTTTATATACTGCACTCTCAACAGCACAGGAAGGTATAAATGTAACTTTATTACATAAAATCAGGTTAAGTAGTCCAGAAGGTTGTGGTCTGTGTGAAATAAACACACGCACGAAGTACAAGAGGTTTCACAGGGCATAAATTAAAGTGAACTTCATAGCTTCCTTACTTCCTTCTCCCCAGTGCAGTCGCTGAGCTGCTAGCTGAAAAGCTGTCCTTCATCCTTCTCTTGCAGCAAACCACACGCTCATATATTATTAATTCTGTTTCACTAGTAATGCAGGACGCAGGTACTTTTCTAGAGTGTCTCAGGTTGCTCTTCACTGAGTCTGTGCCAGCCCCACTGCTGTGGTTGCAGTTCTTAGTATTGTTTTTCAAGCAGTGATAATTTTTCAGGCAATAGCAACACCAACAAAAAAAAGTGTTTGAGATGACTCTTGACACCGAAGAGGTGATTTGCTGGGAGAAACCACAAAGCAAATCACTGTAGCCCTCTGGGCCTCCCTCTCTTAGTCGCATGGCTAGGTCATAGGCTAGCCAGCTGTCCTTCCAGCTGCTAATGAAACAAGTGAGCTTCAGCCCTTGCAGCATGGCCTCTTCCAGCAACCTCGCACCATTGTGTAACAGTTGAAGGCCACAGGGATGATGGTCCTTATGGTGGTTCCATAAAAGATGCTGGACTCGGTTGTGGGGACCATTCTTTTGAAGGACAGTGGCCTAAATGATGCCTCTTTCAGCCCTTCTTTTTTTCCATCTTCCTCAAGCGCAGTCAGTGCAAGTTGCTATGCAGGAGAATGTAAGGAAGGAGGGGACGGAGGGAAGAAAACTTGGTCCCTGTTTTTAGCCACTTACAGGACAGTGTAAAGTGGGGGCTTTGATCTTAAGTATTTGTATTTATCCTGGAGATAATATAGTTTGTGGGTAAAGAATGGGTTTGGGTTTCCCTTTAAAAAGGGGGTTGCAAATCAGTCAGTCACACCAACTTAGTCTTGTTTGCTATTTGTAAGAATTATGTACCACAACTTGAAAATCCAGTAGGAATGATTGTCTTGTCAGGCTTGTGGTTTGATTAGCCATTTGACTCTGACACCCAATACGGACTCAGTTGATACCCTTTTTCTTGGTGTCAGAGCACAACTGGCTGTATGCAAGGAACAGGAAGGAGTTCAGACTTCTCTTCAAGGAGGTTTCAGCAGGGCTCCCAGCACTGTAGGTCCAGCTGGGAGCTTTGGAACAGGTTCATGAGCTGTCAGGGGTGGTAAAACTCTTCCTGCACATTCAAAGCAGGATATCCAAGTTGGTGAGTGAGGCAGACATGTTTTGCTATTCCCTGTTGAAAACAAAGGAAGGAACAAGAGCAAAATCCATGACTGACTCATCCTTCCCAACAAAATGCTATTCCAGGATTTAAACATCAGGGAAGTTTTACTGTGCTGGCTACTTGTAGTGATTTGTGCTTTTTTTCTTTGGTTTAAGAGCTAATCTGTTAGCCATCCTGAGTACAAAATGCCATTTAAATGCCTTCTCTATATTGTCTATTACAGAAATGCCCAAGTATCATGGTTATATACCCCAGATATGTGGTCTCCCATGAAGCACCCACTGTGTTTTGCAAACCTTACCTGGTACCATTTTGGGATTTCACACGTACTAATGTTTTGTACTACATGAGTGGAGTCCTCCACTACTGTTTCGTCCTTGCATTTTGGTTGCTTTTCCTTTTTTCTTCCCCCTCCTCTCATGACTAAACCTGATTGCAGGTCTATGCCACATTTTGGTGAAGCAGGGGGCAGTTTAATTACAATACAGGATTTCACCCTTAAGTTTTAGTTTCCTGCTGGTTTGTGTCTCAGCCTTAACATTACTTAAACCTGATCAAATGTGACTCCCCAGAGCTCAAGCAGTCAGCCTGGCTGGAGAGCACTGCAGCAGGGGCTGGTGGTGGCTGGCAGGGAACCTGCCCCGGCACCTTTCCTCCTCCCACTTCTCCCTTCCACTTTGGTGGGGAGTGCCGACTTGCATGCTAACGGAATGATTTTAGTATCACCAGAAGAGCTTTGGGCGGGGTGGGCCAGGAGGGAAGGACAATGTGCAGGGGAAGGCTGGAGAGGGATAATTTTGTGTTATGAGGGGAAGTATATCCCTCTGGGGTGATGTACTCTAAGCAAAGAAGCTCCCCAGCACCCTGGCTTGAGCATGTGTTACACAAACCACAGGACTCTGCAGCTTATGAGAATGACAACAGTCTGGTTTGTGGGGATTTTTTTAAATTTTATTTCTCACTGCCAAAATTGCTCACCTTCTCACCTCATCAGTGTCAGCAGCTGGATGTGTAAAAGGTATGAGTATGCAGGCATGCAGTAAACAGAATTAGAACATGAGCATTTACTTCTCTTGGCCATGGGAAAGCTGCTGTGAAACGTCAAATCTCTGACAACCTTGACTGTTGCAGTCAAGGTCAAATGAGCACTAAATATCCTTCTAAGACTCTTCAGCATGTGAAGCTTGTCTTGCTTTAAGCAGTCCTGAAACAGGCGAGAACAGGATCGGAGAGCTGTTTCACACTTTATGTACACATCCTGCTGTTGCTCACCATTTCACATTAACAGTGTTAATCTAGTCATTGGTTAGCTTCCTGGGTTTGGGGTATTTTTTGTTTGGTTGGGGTTTTTTTTATGACACTGTATTATGTTATAGCTGCTGCCATAGCCAATGATATTTTACATGATTAGGATGTTATTCCAGTCTGCCTCTTTTTCCATGCAAGCAATAGGAGCAGCTCGGCATGTTTGATATTTCCTTGTGTTCGCTTTTCCTTTTGGTAAGTTTTAAAAGGCACTACCCTGAAAAATTGTTACTGTTACACAGGACTTGGTTCAAAGAGAGAGTCCCTAGGAAAAATAATGATTTTTTTTTTTTTTTTTTTAATCACAGCTGTTTGTTTCAGGGCACTGGGTCACTAATTGAGTGCAAGCTTTATAAATGTTGTTTGTTCTCCCCCCACAGGGCATACAAAACCATTGAGGAAGATGACTTGAAGTTTCCCCTTATATACGGAGAAGGCAAGAAGGTGGGCACATTTGCTTTCCTCAAACCAAAGGAAGAAGGAATTCTGTGCTAAATGTTTACCACTCAGTTTAGCCTGTGGCAGTCCAGTGTTTTCCACTCAGTATCTCTTTATTTTATCGTTTTGACAGCTTGAAAGAATATCTTGGTTCTGTCATAAATCAGTCTTATGTCTAGGGGGTGGCGAAGGGAGCTCAACATACTAAAAAGCATTTTTACAGCAAATATACTCATCTGCCATTCAGTTTGCTTTTGATTTTCTTTCATTTTAAGCAGGCTACGAGATCATCTTAAATAATTGACTTTAAATGTTCCTGGTTTTATTGTAAAATATAACTAGGTGGGATGAAGATAGCAAATTACCTCATGTTTGCTGAAAACAAAGCACGAGGATATTTAATAACATTTTAGAGTGCTCTGAGATGCACAACCCTAATTTAAGAAGAGGAGGGATCAGAGCAGGATTTGGGAAGGATAACACCCCTTAACCATATCTTCTTCAGCTAGTGTATGTGAACTCACTGTTGAATTCTTCTGATGTGAATGCTGATAGTTTTTCTTGAAAGGGAGAAACAAACCGTTCTGTTTGGGTGTACTTTGTTTCCAGCTCTGTGATTAAGAACAGTGAGATCGTTAGTGTTGATCCCAGCAAGCTTAGCTGGATGCAGCAATAGGATCAATATAAGGATGCAGTGGTGTCAGTTTGCCAATATTGCTGTGCTCGCTGTGTTTCTAAATAGTGCTCCCTGCTGCATTAGGTTCTTATCTCAATGCAAAAATAGACGTTCTTCAAAATTAGTCCGAGTTTTGAAAGTTCAGACCTGCAGCTTATCTCTGAATTTGGTTAGGTTTATAATTATTTGCAAAATGTTTCATGCACACCTTTTTAATTTACTTTCTTATTGCCTTATGGAGCCAGGGGTTAGTGAGGCAAAATAATTTTGGGTCAGTTGTTCGCTGTTATTGATGCTGTGAGCTCTTCTTGTTCAGAAGCTGCTGCGACTGAACTAGAGTTTGGGGGAAGCGATATGCAGAGAGCGAGTTTCCCCATGAGGCAGTCTGCCTGGTCAATCTTTGGAGAAGCATTAGTGAAGAAGAGCCCAGCACCTCTTGGGAAACAGCTCATGTTGCAGAGGAAGGTGCTTGGGGAAGGAAGGGGTAGACCTGAGGTAACAGCAGACCTGCCCTGGTTCTGCGCTCCACAGAGGAGAGCACTGTGGTCAGTGCCACTGTCACCTCTGCATTCAGCAATTTAAGGTGGCCTTTGGCACTTTTCTTTGGTGGAGGGAATATGTATCAATAGGAAGAGGCCACAGGTTTCTTAGGTGAGTTAATTAGGCTCCTCATCCTTTTTATAAAACCTTTTTACTAACAGTATAATTTGCTGAAGGAATCCTCTTGCAGACTGGTGTGGGACAGTGGGGTGACTGGGTTATGTTTCCATAGTCCCGGTCTCTTGCAGATGGTCACAGTCTAAGATGGGTGTATGCAAACTGGGATGTGGACAAATACAAAGCTAGGAATAATGAGGGAAATGGAGATGACACGAGTGTGAAAAGCTTTGAAGTTGATTAGCTGTGTTAAATCTAGAGTTTCTGGGAGAGAAAAGGGGACTGTAGCAGTTATGGAGTAAGAGTGTT
>NW_010140383.1:30853-31542 GCF_000699245.1 Pterocles gutturalis | reverse complement strand
CTATTGACGCAGTGCATGTAACAAGATTTGATCCCATTGCTTTGCTTTATTTCCAGGCTCGGGTTATGGCAACAATTGGAGTGACTCGAGGACTGGGAGACCATGACCTGAAAGTACATGACTCCAATATATACATCAAACCTTTCCTGTCCTCATCTCCCGAGGTAAAACAGCCAAGGCTCAACTATCTTAATTTGTGGGAAAGAAACAAATATATTTAGTGTGTTTATTTGTTCTTACCAAATTGTCCATTTTGATTGTGATTCAATGCAGGTAATATCCACACAGTAGGATCGTTGTAAGTGGTCCACCTGTGTGCCCTGGCTCCAGTTGCTCCACATCTCTGGCAGAGCATTGATGGTGTCTCACTCCCTGGTCTATGGTTATCCCATAGCCTCACCATTTAGTGTGGCAGACGCCATCTGTCCACACCTTAATGTGCTCCAGGTCCCCCTGAGACCTAGATCATGCTGCCTTCACAGAAACTGATGTAAATCTGTGTTCTCAAGAAGGGAGCACGGGATGTCTTCCACAGTAGTGTAGTATCCTGCATTACACAGATGATACCAAATCACCTCTTAAGCAGGAAAATGCCAACAGCAATTGGAAGAGTGCTTTATGCTTCCATCTGTCTGCCCCTTCACCTCCAGTTCTTAATTCTTTACGATGGTTTTGTGCAAACACCAAAT
>NW_010140383.1:1760-30822 GCF_000699245.1 Pterocles gutturalis | reverse complement strand
CAGGAATGCGACTGTGCATTCCCAAATGATGGCATAACGAGGGAATTTATGCAGTATTTCTGTTAGGGGTAGTTTTAAATGCCTCCACCATTTTTACTTGGCTCACCACAAACAGTTACAGTTTTTGACCACCAGACACATTGTACTGAAGGATATCAAGCTTTCCAGAGGGATTTGAATGTATTTGCTAACAAGAAACATGCAAACCTCGCTATTTTTTTCCTCTGTAACTGCATTCCTGGTCCTACGTCAAGGAACAGATGACACATATTTTTCATAAAATATTAAGCAAAGGCAAACCATCTGATGACAGCACAGAAAGAGGAGGCTTTGCTTCTGGTGAGAGCTGTCTACTGGCAACTGGCTTGATGGAGTTTTAACCATACCCAGTATTTGACCTTGAATTTATTGCTTGCTATAGCAGTGAGAGAGAATGAGGATACACAAACAGCATAATACTGCTAGGAAGGAAACAAATTATTAAATTAACTTTGCTTAGAACATCTTTGAGATTTCAAAAACAAAAATTTTAAGTGCTGAGAAATTCTGGCCATGAAGAAAAGGGGGAGACCTACAGACAGCCCTTTCTTCATGTTTCCTTGCTGTCAATTCAGTACCTTCCCTCTCCTGGCTTTGAATGTGTGGTATCCCTCACTTGGAACCTGCTACTGTTCTCCACCAGCCAGCTCTGCCCTCATCACTGTGATGGATTTGTTCAGTGCCAGCGAAATGATGCAATTTTACCTATTTATTTTTCTTTCTGGCATGCTGAGACCCAGTGTTTCTGGGGTACGTAATGGCTGCACCACAGTATCTCAGCAGTGTCATCTCTGCCAATTGCTGCTGCAGTATTTGTCTGTGTGTATAAACCAAAGCTTCTCATGGGCTTTTCTGATTTGTGTGGAGCATCTGTACGTGTTCAAATTCTGGAATATGACATCCAGTTCATATGCTACCCACGTTTCAATATCTCTTAACTGCTTCACAAAAAGGAAGCAAAATTGGCTTTGTTTCCACATTCCCTTCACAGCTAAATTCAGCAGAAATGCGCTGGGGCAGGAGGAGGAAAGACACAGCACCAGCCACCTCAATTTAGAGATACTGGCAAAAAAAGCCCTGAATTTTATTAGGAAGTAACATATGCTCCAACTTACTTTCCGTTGCACCTCCTTCTCGTAACCATCTCTTCCTTCTCTTCCCAGAGAGAGCACCAGTGCTTTATCACCTCATGTTTTTCTCTGACTTGTGTCCATATGTGGAGAGTGCACCTTGCACAGAAACCAGCATTAAGAAATGTCTTTATGCTGCCATCTGGGAAGCTTAGCACTTGGAAATAAAGGCAGTGGCATCAAGCAGCAGTCATCTTTGGCACTTGTGCAGCACTGGTTCAAATTGTTTAATTGTTTATATAGAGGTAGGGAAGCACAATGTCTGGTTTCCAGACCTGGAAGAGGGGAGGCACAGGAAATTAAGGCACACAAGGAGCTGTGACGGGGGCAGGATCCAAGTCCTCTGGCTTCTGTTTCCGTGCCATAATTACAGTGTCCTTTCCCAAGTTGGGGGCAATGTGGTGAGTTTTCAGAATATTTTACTTACAGCATGACAAAGCTCCAGTATGCCATGGCCACCAAAATTTAGCTGAAGGGAAGGTAAGTATCCCTGAGACTACATGCAGAAATAGGCATATAAAAGTAATTTGAGAGTGGTGTGAAATGATACTTTGATAGAGTGCCAGGCTATGGGAGGAGAAGTCACATAGCCAAGACTGACAAATGTAATCAGGATTCAGTGGCTCAGCTGTTATGAGACCAGATTTGGAGGACTTCTGCAGGTTGGTGAGCTCTAGAGAATTGAGCCTTTTATAATGAACTGGAGGAGCACAAAGCAGGCAAGCCATGGCTGAGGCTCCCTGGCATGGAATGAAATATTTATTTTTTCATAATGGAAGAGTTCATTTGAAAGCTTTCTGCAGGAAATTCTGCTTTTTAAAGTTCAGCAAGAGCTGCTTTGTCACAGCTGAAAAGCAGAATTTCATCCTAAAATTTTTTGAGCGGCAGCTCAGCCATTTGGTGGGAGAAGTTTGGCTCTGATGGCAGTGTTTGGCCCTTGCCAGCGATGAACCCAAAGCCAGCCACCACAGCAAATGATAAGAAGGTAATGAAGGAGAATTTTTCTCTTTCCATTATGCTAGTAAAATCTTTCTGACAACTCCACAAATATGTCAAGGGAGACCACTTTAGATTCACATCTGACTTCTGGAGAAATCTTTAGGAATTATACCATTTAAAGGACCAAGCAAGACAAATACTTAAAGAAGTACAGTACGATCAAAGGGAGTCAAGGTGGTTTCAAGAAGTAAACGTCACACTTTAGTGGCTTGAAGTCGTTCAGGGCGATGTCTACCAGAGAATTAAAAAAAAAAAAAATTATAAATGTAGTAGATGGTCTTGCATGAGCACTTTGATTTCTCAGAAAATGTTTGAGAAACTGTTCTGCATCACAGGTTATTAATATAAAAGATACGAAGCTACAGACTAAGTGGAAAGTTGGCACAGTCTACTGGAAATTGGCTAAAGGGCAGGAAACAAAGGGTGGCAGTAAAAAGCTAAAAGGAGATTAATTGGTGAGTGCTGCAGGGAGCGATGTTGGGACCCGCTTTTTATTATTTACATATAAATTACTTGGAGGGTGGTATTGAAAGATTTGCCAGCGAAGCTGTGCTGGATAACACTGCACATAAAAAGGGACGATACAATTAAGAAAGGGCTTAATTTATTGAAGTAGCCGAGTTGATCAATAGTGCAGGCGAGTGAATGCGGGCTGTTGTTTGGCTCAAATTCCCCTGGGGCTGGCTGCTGAGGAGCACCTCAGGTGGCTGCAGGCTTGCATGTCACTCTGTTGTGAACGGTTTTCCAGCCTCAGGGGCTCGCGTTGGCTGCCTCTTAAAAACAAACCTGGCAAACAAGCTACAGAGCCTTCGCAGAGCTGCTGTGGCCCTTTTCAGCAGCCAAATGCAGGTTTTGTCCAGTGGGTAGATCTGTTTGAAATGTAAATATAAAACCCACCCACCCGTTTGTTCGTTACTTGCCCAGAGCATTTTTCTCTGTGCTCTTGACTAGATGTAGGTGAGCAATATGAGAAACAAATATCTGGATTGAAGAAAGGCGTTATGTGACAAACTACGTAACACCCGTTCAGAAAGATGTCGTGTGTGACTGTGCTCTAGCAGTGTGTATCTGCTGTTAGCTATCAGCAGAGATCTGCAAGTACCGGTCAGGATAAAATATAGTGTAACCCAATGCTTATTGTCATGGATGTCTGTGCTACTGAGGTTCTGGTGCTCCTTCCTTGTAGTTGGCTTTTTACATTTTCTGGTTACTAAAGTCAGGGGTAGCTAGTTAACAGGGTAGCTGCTCTACATGAAGTAAGACGACATCAGTGTATGGTACAAGGATGGTGACCAAACTGGGCTCCTTTGAAGGCTGCCCTGATGCTCCAGAAATATGTTAAAGACTGAGAAAGTTTGCCAAGGCAGCACAGAAGGGGCTGGTAAGCTGGGGGGAGTTGGTGGCAAGGCTCTGAGGACAGCCCAGAAGGCAGAGAACAGAGCACAGGTAGCCTGAGGTGTTTGGGTCAGAGAACGTGAGTTCTGTGGGGCACTATCAGGATTGACATCTGGCTGCAGAAGCATCGAGTCGTGAGGGAAAGGTTGAAAATTTGGGGTGGAATTGCTAGGAAATTTGTCAAGGGTGCAGCACCAGTTAAGGAGACCTCTGCACTGACAGCCAGTTTCTGGCAATCTGCAGTAGCAGGGCTATGCAGTACTGTTTAGCAGTGTGTGCAGCTTTGCACAAACATGTCACAGACAGAACATCGCTTAAACCTCACTGTTGCTCAGTTTCTTGAAATACAGCTGCAGGAAGGAAGCAGTCATTGGGAAGGCTGGCTCTGGAACCAAAAAAAAAAAAAAAAAAAAAGTAGTAATTTCTATGGGAGGCAATGAGCTGCTTTTGATCACATAAGATTTACAGTGCTGTGGGGTTGCTGGCTGTTGCAGGCACTTGGGTAACTCCCTGGATCTCTCCTCATCTTTCCGAACCTCTGGCATATCACACTCCCTCACCTTTCCTGTACAGTGTGTGTAGAGTATGTTATGGGGTGCTGCACAATGTGGGGGTGTGTGGAGTGGGTGTTCAGTGAGACCTGCTGGTCTGAGCATCTGTTACACGTGCCCCGGTGGTGCTGCCCAACCTCTATGCCCCCGGGAGCTCTGCTGTCACCCTGCTCTGTGCCCAGCTGAAGGTATGTGTCTCTACTACAAGAGACCCTCATTGACCCAGGTAGGAACTAGAACAAAGCTGCTAGCAGAAAAGTGAAGGGTTAGAAGCTGGCTTTTTTCTGCGCCTGGGCACAGTGGTCTGTGAGCATAACCTGAACCTATGATAGATTGGACAGCTCTAAATTAACTCCTTTTTTGTGAGCAATGTGCTGGGGGCACCTACAGCTATATTTTAGAAATCCGAGTAAAGACAGAAAGAAAGAGCTTAAGAAAAAAATTAAGTATTATGTGGACATGGCTGCCCTAGTGAGTTGCTGCTGTGGTAACTGGAAGGCAGACAAAGCTGCATTTCAGTGAACATTTTGTTGCATGTCTAACTGGTCCTTGTATAGAAGAATCTTGCCTGAACTTGCCCCAAGCTTGCCTCACTGTAACCTTGGCACTCTGTTTTCCTTAGCCTGGGTACCAGCCTAGCATCCCTTATTGCTCACCCCTCAGCCCTCTCTGCACCTCTTCTGACATCTAGTTCCTTCTCAATGGTACCCCTTTCTGGAGGTGCTCAGTTCAAAAAGATTTTGCTTTTAGGAAGTAACCACCTTGTTCACAGATTACCCATAAAATCAGTGATTGCATGTTTTTTCTTTTCCCCAAAAACTAAACATGTTCTTTGTAAAATTATCTATTCTTGATGTTTTTCTAGCATTGTGCTACACCAAGGATTTGGACCTTTTGACCTGCAGATTGGCTGCAGGTAGCTTTGACAAGTTTATCTGCCCCAGTGCCACTCCCCAGTCAGACAAGATTGTTCATTGCAGGAGGATTCAAATCAGTGATGCATGGTCTTGGTTTCCTGCCTTCTTCTCCACCAATGCTGCAAAAAAAGGCTCCTGTGGTATAATGTGTACTTTGCCTGGGTGGGCAAGCCATGGTAGATATGTTTTCCCTAGCGCTGATGTTAGAAGCTTGGTTATTCCTACGAGAGGCAGCAAATGCTCAGTGCATCCCTGAGCATTAACCCCGATGCTTTCAAATACTTGCCTGTACTCAAGAGATATGACAAGAACACGTGCTGCTTATTGATGGCTGTGTTGGCCAACTTACCTCCAACGGCCCAGTGATTTCCCAGTTGAAACCCTGGGCTGTTAGAGGCTGAACTAAATTCTGGGAGATGGGGACTATAACAGCTCCTGGTTTCTGTGCAGTGGGTTTGGGAGGAGATCTGTGCTGCATATAGTGATCTTTTCTATAACAGGATTCCCACTCAGGCTGAATAAGGAGATACGCTCTAATGAAGAGAGTTTCTTGCCTTGACTTTAATCCTCTCCAAAGTCCTTATTCAGCTGCTACCTTAGATAATGAAGTGAAGGTTACATTTTACAAATTACCTTCTTGTGCTTTTCAGTGAAAGGTGAACAAGTAAGGATTAGCAGTCAGGTCTAGGTGACTTTTTTTTTCCTCTGGTACTGGTTGCAGTCCCATAAAATCATAATTACATTAAAAGGTCCAGGCATTTTATGTGCATTGCCTGCTCCGTGGCTCCTAAGGGGAGAATGCACCAGGAGGGAGAATAAAACAGCTCATATTTTCTAGTTATGCCAAACGCTTGTTCTGACAAATTTCCTGACTGCCGCTGCTGCTAGTGGAGCCTGAGGCTGGAGCAGGGTGTGTGGCTAGGTGCACCCTGTCTGCTTTGCCAAGGTTGTCACACTTCTTTCAAACTGTAGTTCTTGCTGTGGTAATTAAAGTGCTCTGTGAGTGCCTCATAACGGCTCCCCATCGCAACCTGGAAATTGCAGGCAGTTCATCAGCTGGAATACAGTGTGTGCTGGAAGGAGAGTTACTCCCAACAAAAGGCTCGATTGAAAACACTTGCCATGACCCTTCCCTGTATTCTGGCTCAGCTGGTGGCCTCCTGTCTGCCTCCTCTGCTCCCGACTTTCTTCAGCCTCACTGGGAAGAGGATGGTGGAAGTTGTTTTAAGGGCAGGGTGTTACGGAAGTGCCAGCAGCAGCGATCAGCCTGACTGTGGCTGCAGACTGATGCAGTGAAGCCAGTGAGCATTTTAATAGTGTGGATAAGCTTGAGGGTTCACTTTTGTGCAGCTGTTGAATTGATCTCTACCTACTGAAATCCTTACAGGTACACATAACTGAGCAGATAAACAGTGTCTCTCTGTTTTGTTGAACTGCTCACTTGCTCAGGCATAATTCTTGAGTGCAGCAGCTGCCTGGGGTCTAGAAAAGTGAATGTGATGCCTTCTGTGACACAGGCATTTCTGAACATGTGCAATGTATCTGCCAAAGTTAAATGGATCTGGACAAATAGTGAAAACAATTATTTATGAATATTTTATTAGAAAACATCAAAAATTCATCAAATAAATTATTCAGCTTCCATATGAGTAGTCCTGCCAGTGATAGGGAAGAGCCTCACATGCTGAACCAGGCTGCTGGTGGGGGAGGCTTTGAGCGTCGCTGGCAGCAGGTGACACAGTGCTCTGCAGCCTTGCTCGGGAACCTTGTGTCCATCCTGATGGGGGTCAGCAGTTGAGCCGTGCTGAGCTGGGGCAGGAAGGACTGCAGTGTGAGGGCCAAATTGGAGAAAAGCCTCAGCAGTGCTGTAGGAGAGGTATTTCAGTGCCCTGGCCAAGCTGCTAACTCACAGCCAAACAGCAATGTTTCACAAACAGCTCTGACAGTCTTCCCCTTCATGGATGTCTCTTGGGTTTTTGTGTTTTAGGTGAGAGTCTATGACCTCCTGCAGTACGAGCATGGGCCAGATGATGTTCTGATCCTAGCTACTGATGGACTCTGGGATGTGCTGTTAAATGAAGAAGTGGCAGAAGCTGTCACTAACTTTCTACCGAACTGTGACCCCGATGATCCCCACAGGTTCGTGCTCATCCCTGATTTTCTAGCTTCTACAGAAAAGCTCTTTCTTGTGAAATATATTTTTGTAGAAAGTATAATATGAATAACATTCAGTAAATATGCAACACTTGCAAGAGGACATTTTTAGATGTTGGATGAAGTCTCTACTGCAAATATGAGGGTTTGGGGCTGCGGGGGGAGTCTGTTATAACTGATAATTGCCTGCCTTCAAAGGAGTAGTTCTGGGATCATAGGATCTTGGCATGGGATCGATTTTGTTTGCTGTATGAGGTCCTGTGGAAACTGCAGGAGACTGAGCTCTTAGCAACAGGTCTCTGTCTCCAGCAGTCACAGGTTTACACTTAACTCTGCTTTGGATAGTCCCTTAACACTAAAGATTGTTTCTCACTAGGACATCATCAGCACCTCTTTCTCACTCTGTGTGTGTGTATGTATAAATACTGCACAGTGTGCTTCCCACTCCTCCCTGGTCATGCTGTGACCTTTAAACCCACCTTCAGTAGGGGATGCTCAGTGCTACCAGCTGCAGGACAGGTGTGGTGACAAAGTGGAAAGTCTGACTCTATTTCATTTAGTTGGATTCTGTTTCATTTCACAATTTTAACCTACCTCATACTCTTCCTGTCTTTATTACTTCTTAACTTGATGAGTTTCTCTCTTTAAAAAAAGCATCAAGCAAGCAAACAAGTCCCCAAACAACAAACAAGAGCAGTGTCTGCGCTCTCTCTGGGATGAGATCAGGCACGATTAGCAAGGCGCCCTTCCAGGGCATCTGGCACTGTGCTATGCAGCTAGGCCATGCATTTAAGGCAGGAGGAGATGACACACCAATCTACTTTCCATTCAGAGGTGCTAGGAAGCGTTTGCCCTCTATTTCTGCACCCCTGAGTCTCCTCTTGCAAAGGCACCTGGTAAAGTGTAATACATCTGCCCTGCTCTGTCTCCATTCTCATCTAGTAATTGGGAAAAGTTGTCTCTTCCTACCATCCTTGCTGGTCCTGTCTGTTAGTTCTGAATGCAGCCTAGGTACACTGTGTCTGTTTTGTTCCCTTCGGTCTTCCCAAAGCTGGTGATGCCACCGTGTCTGCTGCAGTAGGAATGGCAATTCTTTGTTTGATCTTTTTGACTTGTTCAGTGAGTAATTTTTCATCCGTTATAAAATACTCATAGAAATCAGAGACGCCAAAGGAAAAAGAGATTTTCTTTGTTTCATTTAGATTTGTTTGTGCTGGTTTTAGCCCCAGTAGTTGTGGGGGGATTAGTCCCTGTTTGTGCCAGCATGAGTACAACACACTCCACAATGGGGCCTGCTGTATTATAAGTTAGAACAAACACATTTATTAGTGTTTGACCTACTGGTCTGTGAATGGACATCTGAATTGAAAATTAATTTGTTCCTTTAAGTAACTTTGTGCCAGGTCGTTTAGAACCTTACAAATAGTGGTGGCAAGACATTTCTCATGCCAGCTTGCAAAAGGTAATTAGAGCAGTCTCTCATATAGTTTACAATGATATTTATGAAAATTACCTTCGTGGAATTGCTCTTGCTGCTTGGTTGTAAGGAATGTTTAAAGGGTTTAAAGTACTGTGTGAGAGGTTTTATGTAATTACTTCACAGTGGTCCAAATGAGGTATAACTAATGAATTTACAATAGCATAGCAGCTCAGACTGTGGAGCTGTTCATTCCTCTCACTAGTCAGTGACAGGAAAATCTTATTTGCCGTATTATCAGTGTTAACGTTTAAAGGAAATGTTAACCCACAAAATGTCAGGTTCTGTGATGGGTGTAGTGACATAGTCTGTGGTGAGGTAATCAGCTGGAATCTCTAGGGAGGTAGAAAACTTGTCAGAACGTAAGAGACTTGCCCCTGGGTTTGGTAATGGTGTGGACTTTTGGAGCATCTACCTGTGGAGCAGACTCTGGATCTGCCTGACCCAGTAGCCTACTTGTTCCCTGACAGCAGCATATTAAAAAAAACAAACAAACAAACAAACAAAAAAAAAAAACTAGGGAGGAGGATTTTAGAGCTGCAGAGTACTTATCTGTTATGTAATTATCTCTTTGAGGGAACAATATCACTCGCATTTGAATTAGAAGTAATTTTATAGCCTGATGGGTAAGAGCTTACAGCCCTCAGCAATGCTCTTGGGACTCTCTCCTGCTGATACTTACTGTCAGAACTGTGAATGTTTGTTATCCACAGAAAAACATCTTTGAATCCTGTCAAACGTAGCATGTGCCTGGGCATCTCCAAGTGCAGGGAGAGCAAAGTCCTCGGTTCTCTCTTCACCTAGACATGCAGATGTAGCCTCAGGGGATTTGGGCAGCCGGTGATGGGCACAGTCTTGATCAGAGAACAGTTCCTATGTGATGGCTGTGATGGTGCGAAGAAGCTGGGGTGGAGATGGATTTCTTAGCTAGCTCATTTCTTACGGTTGTTGAGGCAGACAAGAGCATGAAGGGGACCCTGACTGAAGAAGAACAGGTGGTAGCGACACACTGCTGCTTTCCATACATCATGTCTCTGAAAAGGTATGAAGATAGAGAAGTATAATTCTTGTACATTTGCTTCAGCTGCACTTACACAGGTTTACCCACTGACCTTGGGGATCTTTTCTTTTTCATCTTCCCTCCTGTCCTTTCTCATTCCCTCTCTCTCTCTAGAGATTTATGAGGATGCTGGGGAGTTGCTCCACCTCTGCTGGGTGTGAGAAGATAAGAAGCTGCTCAGAGAGCACCACATTTCCCCCAGTGTCACCATTTCTCCCGCAGTACTTTCACTGATCAATGCTGAAAGCTTCAGCAGAAGAAAAAAAAACATATATATTTATTCTTAAAATACAAAAGTTGAATTCCAGTGAGGCTGTTCATTAGGAGGAAGTGGATACTTTAAAACTACTTCAGCAGTTCTCTAATGCTGTCTCGACAGCCGAATCCCAGGTTCACAGTGCTGGAGAATAAAGCATTTGGTAATGGACTGCTGCTGCTATTCATCTCCAGGTACAAGATACTCAGCCTGTCTCCTCTAGTGCCAAGTTGAACAGCATCGCTCCAATTCAACTCTACACAAGGAGAGGAATATGTTCCCTTGCTGCTGCCTTCACCTGTTCCTTTTGCTTTGCTTCAAGGTGCTGTTTTTCTTGTGTATTTTAGGCTGTCTACAAGAGAATTTCTGGTTTATTAAAATTCTTTTTTTATCTTGCCCTCTCCAAACATTAAGCAGCAAAAGCTTTACACAATCAAGAACAATACTTATTCCTTTGTACTCTTCAGATGTGGGGAGCCCTTGTTAATTAGAAAAAGGAGGAAGGCAAAATTTTCTTCCAGAATGATGGGTGTTTTCTTCTTCTAAATTCTGACAATAGCTGAGAAGTCCTTGGAAAAGATGTCCTAGCCAAAATTCACTCAGCTCTGATGCGTTTATTCACGTTGTGAATAAATATTCCAGTTTCTTGCTTGCATATGGAGTCCTTTTGTTCCTTAGCCCTGCATCTGATTTGGGAGCGAAGGAGTGCAAGTATGTGTGTTTGGCGTTTTTCCCCTTAGAAAATACAATTTCACGTTGCATTAGGACAGGATGGGCAGTGCTGCTTGTTACGTCCTGCTGTTACACCTCCAGTCGGTACAGACTGATCTCGGAACCTGTGGACAGTGTGCATGTGTGTGTGCTAGAGTTCATGCCTTGGGCCTTTCTCTTACTGCTAAAAGCACATCTCCTGTCAAAACTAGTGAGGGCTGGAAATTTTATCTCTCAGTACCATTAGGAGCAGGGGTACATGGCTTCTGTGCAACATTACTTGGATTTAAAATCAAACCTTTTGGGTAGTCAAATGTTGGTTTACTTGCATTTAAGAAATCTTTCTAGTAGAGCAAATAAATTATTCCTTGTTCAAAGGATCATTTGAGTTTACGGCACCAAAATTGTAGAAATGGTACATAATTGGGGTTTTTTCCTTCTTTTGTCCCCAGAGAGTGAATAGAGTCTCTACTAATAGAAATTACCATTTAATAATGGTGACAATGTCTGGGGTTAGAACAGTCTTACTTAATAAACTTTTTTTCCCCTCACTGCTTCTGATTGGTGGAGATACTGTTCTTCCCCGTTCCTCAGATGAGATCTGGGCAGATCATTTCTGGACAAGGATCTTCCCTAGAAAAGGGGGTCCTGAAATGCAAACCCTTCTTGCCCTTCCTGGGTTCTGCAAACTGCAGGGATGTGCATTGCTTCTGGTGGCCTGTGTGTTGGGCTTCACAGAGCCCCACATCATCTTAGAGGTTGATATTTATGCTTCAGATAAAACACAGGCAGTCACAACACTGAACTGTTTTTTTCTTGTTAGTCTTTTAACTGTTCCATTAATTTTTAATTATCAAATCATAGAAAAGCTTGGCTTCACATGACCAAATTGAAAACATCTCAGCCCGGTGTTGGACTGATGGAGACAAACACGGGACAGTAGCTGTTCACCCATAATGAGATTTCTTTCAGAGGAAACTTCTAAATGAGTACACAGATGTGTTGATCTAACAGCAGCTAAAATGACAAGGGAGAACATGTCGGAGCATGTGACAGAACACTGTCATGCACCACCTTTTGGACTCTGACACTTTTCTGCCCCCAAGCAGCATGTGTTATTTTTTCCAGACAGAAAATAACTGCTATAAATCCAATGCGGCTCAGCCCAGCGCAGGCTGGGAGTTTTGAAGCAACGTGAAACTTGGTTTTTCACTAAATTAAGCACTTGGCAACTCACATTCATGCAGTTTTCATTGAACTCATACATGTGAAAAGGACTGTGGGACTCTCTTAATCTGGCTGTATTAACTGTAAGTTCCCTTTTCCAGTTTCAGAATAAAATACGTTTAAAAATAATTCTCGTGGTCAGGGAAAGCAAGTTAGTCTACTTGGTTTAAAGTGTAATTTGGATTTTATTTTTAATGTTCTGTTACTTTCAAATAACTTTTTTATGGTTTGTCTCTGAAAGATTTGACCTGTATTTACCTTCAGATGTTTCAGTCTAACAGGGGTGTAGTTTTTGACAACAAGTAGTGTTATTTGGGTCCTTAGTTTTTTCAGATTACTCCTACAAAGCAGATTTGTTAAAGCAAGTGTTTAATATTTTTCTGAAAACTTGTGAAGCCAGGCACCCAAAATGACGGGTAACTTTTTGGTCAATCGGTGCCTGTCAGATACCTTCGGATTCTGATGCAGGAGCCATCACTGAACTGGAAGGGGTTGCTTTGTGGGTATGCTGTGGTTTGCGTTTCTCCTGCCTGCTTTGAAAACGCTGGGAAGCTTGTCCTGGTAGCTCACAACAGTAAATTTGGCAGGCTGTGAAAACCCACTTCCCTCATGCAGACAAGCACTCCCCGGCTGTGTTCTGCCTTTTCCACAGGTACACGCTGGCGGCGCAGGACCTGGTGATGCGAGCCAGGGGAGTGCTGAAGGACCGGGGCTGGCGAATATCCAACGACAGGCTGGGCTCTGGAGACGACATCTCTGTCTACGTCATCCCTTTAATACATGGGAACAAACAGTCGTGAAAGTGGCATCAGGAGTGGTTATAGGACTGGGATCTTTTCAGGAAGGGCCTGTAAGAGACAATATGTTTTTGGTGATCTGACCAGGACACTTCCAATTGATGTAATCTATTCAAAACTAATGCTGGAGGGGTATTTTTCTGCCCAAAAGGTAGGGCTCTGCACATATACTGTATCTGATTAAAGATAACCCTTAAGATTACGTTTTCCTTATAAAAATGGTTTTGGTGCTTAATGGGAATGGGATGTAAATGCTGCTAGCATATTATGGATTCTGTCATCCCTCCAGGTGGGGAAGTAATTTTTTTCTTAGTTTACCATATAGCTTGTAAGAGCCATTTCAGTTGTGAAAGCAGAAGTAGGTATCAAAAGCCAAGGAGGCTCCTGAAATCTACTCCCAAATATTCAGAAGGTGACTTGGGTCACATCTTATTTAAAAATACCTATATATACATATATAAGACTCAAAGAGTTTTCTTCCTTCAAAAAGTTGCATTCATGACTTACTACGGGCAACTTCAAACTTGTGTAATCCTTCAAACCACCATTTTCCTCTTCTGTCTCTTCTTCAGTAGACTATACTCCTGTATTTTAGTAGGAAAACTGAAATTGTTTCCAGTGTGACTATGCCTGTTTACTGCAGCTAAAACAGCCACCTGCAAAATTGTCCAGGAGAAATAAGGTCACAGTCCTGTATGGCGAGATTTATTCTGGTGTGAGGAGTTATTTGTCAAGATTCCTTGTTATGTGTATACCATGATTATTCAGAGCACGTGAACTCAGCTTTATGTGATGTTTACCTGGAGGCCATGGTTTCTTTGGGATCAGAGATTTTTCATTCATTGAGTGGTTCTGCCTGCTTTATCCTGTTGAAAGGATCCCTGACCAGACAGCTTTTGCATCAGTTGGGATTCAGTAAATTTATTTGAGCTCCTGAATGTATTTTTAGTTGGATTCCTACTTGAAGTGGTGGTATTGTTATCAATTTGGATACCCAGATAGTGATCTATTTAAAAGTTATTTCACTTCTTCCTGCCTCCCTTTTTATTCAGTATGCCTTTGTCTGCTTGACTTGGTGATGAGAAAGTGACAGCTTATAACTTTGTCCTCTTGGTACTGATGACTGTAGACAAGAATCAAAAGATCGTTGTGATTGATACAAGCCCTTGGCTAGCTTCAGCAGCTTTTTTCTTAGCAGTGATGAATCAATTTAAATAAAGAAAATCTGAGTAAAACATTATCACAGTGAAAGCAATAGTCCAAGAGAGAAACAAGTGAGCAAATCTGCAGCTTAACCTGGCTGTCTGTTCTTCAAGCAGGCAGCTCTCTTACTTCATTGGCAGGAGTGGAAGAAAAAACAAAATCAGAAGGTTCTAGCACATAGGCAGGTATATTGGCTGGGGAGCCAAGTTCAACCTAATTTGCCCCAAGACCACACTGGAGCTGCTCATCTGGTTTGTACTTCTTGGATAGCCAGAATACAGGGAGCTGACATAACGGCAGGGCACTGACTGGGCAGCTGACACATGTTGTGTCCTTTCCAAAGGAGAAGGAGGGTGCTGTGCCCTTTGCAGACTTTCTCCGGAACGGGCATAGCCTGGCACTTGCCAGTTTCGTTATTTGCAATGTGCCATGTAAACCCCCCGCAGCGCCTGTGCAGTATCGCTGCCCAGGTGCTTGATTTGATTGCATGGGGAAGTACGTGTGCAGCAGTCTCAGTGGATTTAAACTACCCTTGCTCTAAATCTGTAGACCCAGCGGGAGTTCCAGTTTGAGAGCAGGCAATGCAGAGTGTGTAAACGGCTCAAACATGCAGCAAACAGCCCAAGTTTAGCCTGGAAGCCATTCCGTGCATTCCCCAGTGCCTGCATGTGATAAAGCTGTGCAGAACACAGATATTTTATATTCTAGAGCTTCAGCATAAATCAATGGCATATCTGATTGTGTGTCGCCATGCTTTATCTATTCTTTCCTTATTTTTTTTCTCCTTTACCTCTTTTTCTGTGTGGAACTGGGTGAAAAGAAAGGTTTGGAGTCTAGAAATATTTTTCACATGGCCCCTCATATGTTTTAAAGTTTAAGCAAGAGATCTTCTCTTGCACTTAATTTTTTTGGCCTAATAAACTTGTAAACCTGCTTTTCATGCTCTGTGTAACTCCTGTTGTCTCTTTGCAAATGCAGTTGTGTCGTCCTGTAGCTCAGATCCTCTTTCACAAAGAAACTAATGCTGGCAACACTGTTGGAGTCGTCTGAACAGCAAAGAAGCTGGGCGCTTGCTGGTACCAACTACAAGCCTGAGTCAAATATTTCAGTGCCCATGTGTTGTTAGTCTTCATTATTTGGTAACATGGCATCAACACACATACCAGTCATTATAAAACCACTGAGTACAATCTGGTGCAAATAAATTTCCAGTGTAGCATTTGCCAAAATTTAAAAGGGAAACTTTAAGGCAATAGGAAATGCGCCTTCTTATTCAGGGGTGTTTTTAAACGTACCCCTGGAGAGGTGAGTTGGCAGAGGGCATGACTTGCTGGGAGCAAACTGGCTGGTGACTTCTCAGAGCACAATCTCATGGGCGCTGGGATAGCTTTGTGAATCAGCCTCCACTATGCTTGTTGTTTATCTGAAGTATTGCCGTCAGTCAGCCTGCTTCTCTGCAGCATGGAGTTGTGTTACCTGTCACCCCCTCTCCTGGAAAGGGCAGAAGTACGGTACCAACCATCAATATCAATTAGCATCAATTAATACATTCTGAGAACTTTAATAAAAAGTTTCCTACTCAGATGTATGTGACTGAAACTATGCTGTGATGCTTTTTGTTTTGCTTTTTTACAAAGGATCTGTTATATATTTACATGCTTGCATCCCTGGAGTGTCTCTGGTACATCTGATACGCTGCATTGGTACTTGGGCTTTCACTTCTGTCTGCTTTCAGTAGGAGCTTCTTACGTGCATGCACTGTGGTCTGTGCTCTGCTTCAAGACATGGTATAAATACATATACGCACCAAAGCACCATATCAATAGGAGACAGGAGTCATTTATTGGGGAGGTATTGTGTGAGAAGCAAGAATCATTAAAAGCATTTGCAATTCCCTTTATAGGCTGAATTATTTTGGGAGTCACAGCATTAGAAACCGCTGGTGGCCAGGAGGATCCATGGTGCACAATGTCATTTTTCAGATAGGCACAGCGTGGATCTTGCCACGTGCAGACCTGCAGCTGCTCTAGGGCTCAGTGAAGCTCCTGAGTTAGGAGCAGGCAGCTCACCTCCTCAAACTGGAGCAAGTGAGGCACCAAATCCAAGTTTTAGATCCTTGGCACATCATCATAGTTACTGCCTGATGCCAGCAGCGGTATGTTTTTTTGCTGGTGAAGTTCCCTTAGTTTCCAAAACTGTTTACGCCTTAGCAGCAAGGACCCTCAGTCCCGAGTTACATCTGTGTTCGTACTGCCACTGCACAGTGCTGTGTCCTTGCCTGTACATAGGCACTGCTTAGAAAGTCACGCGAATTCTTGTCCTCCCTTGGACAACAGCAAGGAAAGGAGGCAGTGTGCCAGTTAGTTCAGGTTAGCCAACAGTGCAACGTAACGCTGTCTTCTAGTTCCTAGTCCAGTCCACTTTCTAGAAACTCAAAACCAAGAAGCTTCTACCATTTTCCTGTGAATACTGTTGCAGAAGGTAGTACAGCTATTTCAGACATTTTTCTCTTGCACTACAGCCTAAAATCTTCTTTGTTTAATTTGATGAAGAAGGTCATTAGAAATTTCATTTGCACCTTTAGGTGCACAACCATCTTTTGGTACGTTAAGGCAGTGATGCTTCCTTCATGAACACAGAAGCATATTGTCTGAGAGGGCTGATGTTCAGTAGCCTCATGCTGGAGAGAGAGAGTTTTTTAATAAATTCTAAAAAACCAAGAGGGATAAGAAGCTAAAGGAAAAATGTTCAGAGTCTACTGTTAGCAGTGGATTTCCTTGTTAAAGTTGCTTCAACGTTAAAATATGACGAGAGGTCTGTGAGGTACAGTCGACTCTGTGCTTCCAGGATATTTTTGAAGAACTGCACTTGATGTTTGGGCAGATTTTAGCTTTGAACTTTTGCTAGTTTTTTTAAGAACACTACACACTCCAAGCAAATCTGCTGCGTTTCTTCCTGCCTCGGCATTTTGGATTTATTTTACATTGATGTACAAATAGTTTCAACACTTTTGTATCAAACATGAGTTGCAAGCTGTGTGGAATTGCTGTTCCTCCCCAATATTTTTGGTGTGTAAATAGTTTTCCTCCATGCATCTTAGATGAAGATACAGTGATGTGGCTACCACAGAGAGAGCAACCAAACGATGCTGTAACTGTGCTGCTGTATTTCTACCTGCGATGTACTTGAAGGAGGATGCCCTCGTCCACCTCCACTCTCATTCTTTTTTTCTTTCTCTTTTTTTTTTAACCACTGCTGGTGGTGTTCTTTCATAGGTGTCTTATTTTAGTTATTTGTGTTTTTTTTAATAGCTGCCATCTTTTTCTTTCCTTCATTGGACAAGTCATCTTATTTTGAGATTTGTACAACTGTCTAGGTTTTTTATGTCCTGAAGAATGGAGGACCTGCTGGAGGAAGATGTTTTGGACCAATGTACTTATGCTTTGTGACTGTGAAATGTTAATCTTTTTGTAACCTAAGAGCAAAAAATGTTTAGTAAAGGGATATATTTTGTGTTTTTTGAAACTTTTCAGTGCAATGAACAAAAGAGCAGGATGCTGAAGAAGTGTACGCGCAAAGTTTTAAAATAAAATTTTAAATTATATATTATGTATATCCATCTATATCTGTAACTATTATTATTCTGCCTTTGTCCTGAAGAGTACCTAAGTCTCTGTGTGTGTATTACTAATTGTGCAATACGGACGAGTAGCACACCCTCCTTTACAAGGGAATGGATGATTCACTGACAAAAGGTCTCTCCCTTGATTTAATGAAGTAAATCTCTGTGAGGTACATTAGTGTATGGGTTGATCTGGAAGAGTTCAGCTGTAGAATAACTGTGGAAGCTGTCTGCTGCCATCAGATTATGATTCATTGCTCAAGCTTCCAGTTGCCGTGTTCTGACTCAATGAGGAGCTATGCAAAGTGATCAGCTATCAGCTCTCTGTGGCGTGAGAAATTGGGTGTAATTTGTGAAATTACAGCATCATTGGAATAAGTTTTCCCTCATCTCCAGTTCTTTAGGAATCACAGTCTCAAATTCTACTCTAAGTTTATATTAGCATAAAAGCAAGGGTGAATTAATGGATTCCACCACAGCAGGCTGTCATGGTTATTTAGTAACCAAAGCTGTACTTGAAGGTACTGAAGATGTAGGAAGTAACAGTGGCCTCTTTGCATCGTACCAGTGCAGAGCCACGGGCCGTGCGGATCTGGGTTGGCAGCAAGAGAATGTTTATATCCTCGAAATACTGCATTGTAGCACAAACAGGTCTCCTGATTGCTATTTCATCCCACACTTAGCAGAAGAGCAATAAAAACATTTGTTTTAGTGTTACCCCAGTTTTTAAAATGCTACATATGCCCATTGTGTTCACTGAGCATAACGGAGGGTACAAAGAGAAGTGATTTGCTACTTTCACTCTGGTTCTTCTCACTCTCCCATTAAGTCCTACAGTTAATTACTGCGGTCCAACCACTGAGTCAG
The DNA here is from genome assembly GCF_000699245.1 of Pterocles gutturalis. NCBI lineage: Eukaryota > Metazoa > Chordata > Aves > Pterocliformes > Pteroclidae > Pterocles > Pterocles gutturalis. The sequence continues at coordinate 12,417 of NW_010140383.1, read as the reverse complement.
GTCTAAAATTGCAGTGCAAATAAAGCATCAGCACAGCTTTGCCTGGCTCGCTGGTGTCAGCTGAATAAATAAGTGTTGGTAGCATGCCATGACAAGGAGCTGTTGCACATCAAGTGAACATAAAGGAGCTTGCTCCACATCATCCTGTTGCTTTCACATCTCTTCTACCCCGAATTCTGTAAGCTTGCAGGTCAAGTAAGGCCTGTTATTTTCATTTTTTTATGTAATAGATAAAACTCTTCAAATTTGGACATCAGTTTCTATAATTCCTGGAGGCAATAAATCGGTGCTTAGCCAAATAATATATTCATGGTGTTCTACTGAATGTACTCAGTTAACTAAAGCAACATAAGGGAACAATCCCAGTAATTTATTGTATTTTGTACATTTACTGTAAAAACGAGGCCTGAAGTTTCATCTTCTTAATGTATCCTCATAGTGCAACGTGCCTTCACAAAAAGTTTACTTCTTTGTGCTGTTACACTGCAGCTTTTATTGATTCCAGAGTTTCTCTCATGCTTTCCAGGAAGGCTTATATAAACCAAAGTTATTGCACATCCTGTTCTTGTTAGAAGGAAGGACGAAGGCTTTTTTAAAAGTCCTTCACTTTGCAACACAAAGGATGCCATAACATTTAGGGACATTAAACGATTTCAGGAGAAACAGTGCTTTGATGACAAGGTTAATAAAAAGGAGCATGATGAAGGTAGACAAAATGTGTCCAGGTAGATGAAGAACAGATGGAGACTTTTTTTAATAATTTAAGAACAATTAATCATAAATTTGAAGCTGCAGAAATAGTCTACAGCACTCTGCCACAAAGTACGAAGGCAAGAGGAAGGAAGCTGCCATGGAAAAAATAATTAGATCTTTAGTGCAGCTAATTTAAGATTTAGTTGCACAGACAGATGAGATCTTTGAACCTTCATGAATTTTTAGGCCACCTACGATTAGAATTGCAACCTTTTTCTTGGTGTATTACTGCTCTAAAGAGTCAGAATGCTCCTGATCTTTACTCCTGAGCATTTATTTGCTTAAGAAGTAGAAGGCAATCCCTTACGGTGTTCTGTAAAGAGCACTACAACCAGCGGTAATGGTTTGGCATCATCCCTGAGCTTCACAGTCACCCCTACATTTACCAATCCATTGGTTGAGTTGGGTTTTTTTCATTGCTGTGGTAAATCAAGGCCTTTCCTCACAGGCTGTACCCCAACAGAGCATCTTTCTGGTTTATTTAAGCTCTAGGTGGTATTTTTCCTTCCTCTCATTACCATGCTGCTCTTTGATTTAAAACATTTTGGAGTAGTTAGCCACTGTTTCAGATGTGCCAGTGAGTCCTTGGCCATCCACCTCCCCCCCCACCACTTGCTTCCTATGGGTGCTGATACAGCGAGCATCACTGGTCATGCAGGAATCGCTGGTAGCCAAAGGGAAGCCCACAGAAAGGGAAATTATTTCTTCATTAACCTCGAAACAAAAACTTACATACATGCAATATGTGAATTCTCCTAGTTGAAAGGGGAAACTGATGGTTTAAAGTTGATTTTAGAGGGTTCTACTTTTTTGAGCTGTTGTTTTCCCAGTTCTTTGGCTCAGTTATTCTCCAGGGAAACTACTTCTCAGCAAATTAGGAACTTGCTGGAAGATGTGAAGGTTATCACAGAAGCTCAGATGAAGCATTTAGCTTCTGACACAACAGTCATCGCTTAGGTCTGTAATTATCGCTACAACTTTTGGGGACTAAACAAACAAACCTAAAATTTTATTTTTGTTTTAGGAAGGGAAGACTTAAGAATATGGAAATTCTGCACAGTATCAATTAAAATTACAAGAAAATATATTGTTTTCCCATGAGAGTAACTGTTGGAGACAAATGACCAGACAGTCACCTCATCAAGTAGCACAAATTGTTCCTAAACATAGCCCATTTCTCTGCTCAGTGTAATATTCTGTAAAGCACAGGGATGTAAAAGCAACTGACACACCTGCAGTCACTTCTGTCTCTTCAAAAATTTACTGAGTCTGCCCATCCAGATCTCTTAAATGTGTGTTAGCTTAATTTTTAATCCTGCAGCCCTTTGGCAGCTGGAGCGGCTCAGCGGATGTGGGCTAAGGCAGCTGTTTGACGGTACAGCGCAGCATCACAGCACGTCCTGGGATGGGGGAGACAAAAAGAAGCCAAATCCAGTTGCAGTTCTCCAGGATCTAGAAGCAGACAAACCAATTACTCAAACAGGGAATTGCCAAAGAATGTACAAAGAGCAGGGAAATGCTGCAGCCTCGAGCAGTTTAGATCTCGATTCTGAAAGATCCTCTCATCCTCATACTGTGCCTGTTTACTTTCGTTCCTGGGTTGGTACCACAGCTAATTGCACCAAATGTCTTATTTCTTACCGTCCTCCAGCTTTCCCTAGAGCTTTGTCAGCCAAATGTCAACTGCATCTCATCTAGCTGAGATCAAGGTACTCCATGAACAAGCTCCTAATACAAACATCTTGTGCTGCATTTTCTGAGGACTGTGTTCACTTTGCTCCCAATTAAAAAAATAAATTTACTTTGCTGGTCTTTGTGCCCCCTCTTAGTGCTTGTTTTTCACCAGCACTTATGCAATTGATTTTACATCTGGGAATTCAGAATATGCTAGAAAAGCTGGAACATCAGTCTTACCCCTTCTCTGCTTGAGCACCAGCATAGAAGCAGTTTAAATGAGCCAGACAAGACTCAAAACACACCCTTCAAACTAAGTCTCATGTCCAGACATACAAGTATTTTATGAATGGGAAAAATATTAAACACAATGCTCAGACAGTAAATCTTGCTGTGGTTACATTTTTCTAAGAATGGTGTTTTAGGGAAGGTCTGTTTAGTGCCAAAAAATTTAAAAAAAAAAAAAGCAGGAGAGGAAAAAAAGAAGATTTACGGTTATGTAAAATTCCCTAGCAGTGCTTCTCTGCTGCCACTCCTGCAAGATTTCCCTGGTGCTGGCTTCACTAGGAAAGCAGGTAACGTGAGCCTCAGGTACTTGGTCAATTCGGAAATGGGGAACACAACAGCCTATGAACCTGAAGTTCTGAAGGTAGCTATATGGCACAGACTGAATTCTGCTTGTGGAATATTGAATTTATAACTATATATATGTGGAGGTATATAGGAAAAAAATTGGAAAAGAACTTTGAACAGCAACAAAGATGTTGGAAAACATGATCTGTTTGTGCCTGTTCCAGGAGCTGAAAGCAAGTGGTGGTCTACAAATACACTTATTTTAGCTGTCAGTTACCCAGAATACAGCTAAGTATACGTTTGTGCTTTCTTTAAGAGACCCTCCACCTTTAGGAGGATTACTGGGGAAGAAAAAGCAAGGCATCGCTTTCTCCAGGTGCCTCATTCTCAACAGGAACAAAACTGAGTTTTAAAAATGGAACTGGGAATAACTCAGTTTTGTTCATTCTTTGGAGGAGTAAACAGCTACCTCTGTATTGAAAAGCTTCCTATATCTGCAAGTCTTGGGAATGCACCATCAGATGGCTTGGTCCTGTGAAGCCACCTGCCCCTGGCCAGCAGCAAGATGATTAGTGGAGACAACAGTTCTTGGGGACTTGCAAGGTAAAGCAGTGTCTGAACAACAGCAGGACACAATCATCTAAATAGAGGATTAAATCCTTCAGGCTATATGCTCTTGTAAATCTCTCTGTAAAGTCACTGCTCTTCCACTGAGGAAAATGGAAAACAGACTCATCTCTCCTTCTGCCCTGGAAGCCAACAAAGAGAAAGAAAAGCATGGCTTTGCTAGCAGTCAAGAACCTGTGCTGCTGCTGCACTTAAGGTCATGGTCTGCCTAACAAATGGAACTCAGTAGTGAGGCTTGAGGTTTTAGGGTCTCCTCCTTGTTGTGCTGGGCTATAGTTGGCACTCAACAATGTCAGTTATTGTCTTGCAACAGTTGAGATGGATTTTGTTGCTTTTCACCAATCCTGTGTTGCTCCTAAAAGCAAATGTGCTGAGGTTTCTGGTGAAAGTTATTATTTTTATTTTTTAAATGCATCTGGGTCCATAACATGATGACTGTGTGCCAGCTTCCCCCAGCAACTGTTCATACTCTCCCTTGCCCTCCCCCAGTAATCTAACATGCGATGTGCAACAAGACACTGGGTCCCAGGAAGGTGATTCATTTCTAAGAGGCATATTTGCAGGAAAAAAAAAATGCTTTGAGGATGTTGCTGTGTCTCTGTGTGACCTGCATTGGGGATGAAGTAGAAACCTCAACGTTGCAGATATATCCTTGGATCTCGTTCACGAGGCACAGGGAAGCAGTGGGGGAAGGATGCGAGCAGAGCACGAGCAGCAATGTTGTTTCATGTGAAAATAAACTCTAACAGCAATTAAGGGAAAGGAGTAGGAAATTAATAAGGCAGTGAAGATTTTTCCAAATTGGTCACAAACCATTGGTTTATCCCTTGAAAAGCTCAGCTGACAAGGATTCTCTGATCCCTTTGTCCCCCTATCTCTTTCAGTAATCATCCTTCTTCATGCAAATATAGATGGAAAGGGGAGAACAGTGAAAGGTTAAAATGGAAGCAGGCTATCTTTCATCGACATGGTAATTTTGCTGCTTGGCTCGATGCCAAACGCTCACTGCAGCCACTAGCTGCCATTCCAACATGAGTGAAAGGATCTTTAATAAGAGTGTAAATAAAAGCCAGGCTGAGAAATGAGTTTTCCATCCCAGCAATCGCTGGCCTAACCTCTGCTGTAAATAGTCTCTCAGAGCAGCACAGATGGAGTACCAGCACCTGGGGATCAAGGCAATCTCTGCACAGTGCAATTTAAACAGCTGGGTACAATTGAAACACGAATTAGCAGAGATAGACGGAGGGATTCCATTTTGTGCACTAGGTAAAAACAAATAATTCAGTCTTTTTTCCGCTTTAAAAAAAAAAGTGGGGTGTGGGGGGGAGAACTTTTGACATGATCTTGTGGGAGGTGCTCTTCACTGCAGCTGTTAGATTAATTTAACCATGAGAATTTCCCACAAGGCGCTGTACAAACAGAGCCCTAATTTATGATCATTGATTTAACAGCTTGAAAGTGATTTATCTGACCTCAGTAAAGATAGCGAGGACACCAGAAGAATGATCGGCCATTCTGGGCTTTGTGTGGTGGTGATTGGCCTTATTAATTTAGAGCAGAAGGTCTGTTTCAATGTCTTACTGAGACAGTGAAAGGCAGTTGGCAACTGAACCATTTTAAATACTTTTTTTTTTTTAAGCATTACTAATGCTGCTAAGTACTAAGAATTTATTCCACATGGAAAAGATTCTCATTAGTTAAGAAACAGTAAAGCTTCATTTAGGACTGCACAGACACCCGGTCTTGGATTTGCAGGTCATTTTTTTCTTACATTGTTTTGTTTTGTTTTGTTTTCTGTTGCTGGGAATTGAAAGCACAATGTGAAATAGAATTGTTAAACATTACAGTAAATGAGAAATAGCTTTGAAAGAGATAAAAGAGGTTGGCACAAGGGATTGCTGGCTTTTGCTCTTTTTAAGGGTAGATTTCAGAAACACCTAAATGCTTCACATATTTTACTATTTTTATCATTCAATCTTTACGGAAGTTATAGAGCATATCTGTTGACAAGTAAATATATCTAGGTTAGCTTTTGGTTAAAATGAGTGTAGCATCCACTTCTGAAATGTCACGACTGAGTGATGCAATTTCATCTCGCAAAGAAGAGGAGAAAGGATGAAAGGCAAGGGGAAAGGTGAGTGCTCTCTCTCCAGAAAGAACAACTGTTTTTAAGAGGAGTGTGAAATGAAATACAGATGCTTTAACCATTTACCTACACCAGAAAATATGAATACAGAATGAAGTGTGTTTGCACAAGTGTGTGCACATGTACAAAAGTCACCCGGGAGATGCCAAAACTGTTTCTTGTATTTTAGAGTGCTAACCAGGAAAATGGGCTGGAAACAGTTGAGTACCAATTTATCTTGCCACCTGGACTGACACGTGGTTGGGTTACATGTCAGTGATTCTGATGGTTCTACATTTCATTCACCACTGGATTATGCCCAGCTTTAAAGCCCATCTACAAGGATCTTGGTAATTGTCTTGCCACTTTTCAAGGTGGGAGACAGAAAAGCTGCAGGCTAGGATTTCATCCATGGAGGATGAATGCTTACAGTCATTTTGCTATCCTGGTGAAACGCTATCATCTGACCTGAAACTAAGGTAGTCCGCTTAATCTCCATACAACAGAGGAAAAAAAGCAGAAAACAATATTTCAGCTCTCCAAAATATGAAATAATAACAGTTATTTTAAGAAGTGAAAAGACAACATGAGACAACAGAATAAATTACAAAATACGTAGAAAAGCCCCCACAAAATCTCATACACATTGTCAAGAGACTGAAGAATAAATGCATAACAGCTACCTCACTAGAAGCTTTGGGGGGAAAAATGGTAACTATAAAAACAACCCCAAAACCCCATACAGATAAAACAAAGCTGAAGCCCACATTATGGGCCTGAAAAATATAGAAAGCTATATATCAGCCTGCACATCTTCTTGCCATCATCTTGTGTTGCCATCAATCTTGTGTTGTTCCCTATGGCGCACTATAGAGACATTAGAAGAATCTGATAAATTATGTGCAGGATTAGTTTGTTTAAATTCCAAGTTATGGGGAAAAAATTAATCAATAAGGTGAGTAGCACACGGAAATTTTTCTACACACTGTTTTTACCCATGACAAGAATCCCCTAAATAAATAAAATAAAGCTGCTTCTTCAGAGCGCTGACCTGAATACCAACAAATCTTTGTTCCTCCCAAAATAACACTAGATATTTCTTCCCACTTAAAGCCCATTCTGGGTGGGTTCAGATCTAATTCTGGAAAATTATGAATAAGCATCCTCAAAAGCACAGATGTCACAAACACTTCTAAAAGAATGCTTTTTACCAAATGGATCACCTTTTTTTTAAAATCCCTTAATTTACCACTGACTTCATTCTAACACTTTACACTATGGCACATAATGCTGTAAACGAGCCTTGCAGGTTAGTTTAAAAGTACAACTATTTTTCATTTATCATCACAGGAACAACCACCTAAAAGACATTCTCTTTTAGGGGTCATATTCCACATGACATCCTGGAATATTGTTCATCTCAGTCTTCTCTTGTTTAAAATTCCTAAGGATGGTTTAATTGACACCTTAGGGTCCAAACAATGTGACTTGCTTACTGCGCAAGCACCAGCAGTTCAGGACTAGAATATACGGAATCACATTTAGCTTCTATTTTTCTGTTGTTTTTTTTAAATAAAGCTTCAGTTACTGTGTTCACAAAAATATTCCTGCTTTAGCAAGAGCCAGATAGACCATCTGAGATGACTGAAACTTTGAAAAAAATTCTAATAACTGACGAGCTCAATGAGGTGACCTTTTACACGTCCTCCTCCTTCTTTTCTTTGAACTTCCAAGAACCATTTGCATGAAAAGGTGTCTTTAATTACTGCAAGAGCAATCTGCAGACTAACACGCTGATGTGCCAATGTGTTTACCACTAAAACGAAGAGACAGCCCCTTCCTCTGATGCTATGTTGCCCTTCTGGACCAACCCACAACGTTCCCACTCCTGCTTATGGTCCTAGAGAAAGCCGAGAAGCTTCCCTTGGAAAACACTAGGAGGAAATAATCGACTGCCCAAGGCTGCAATTAAAGCCACTTTTAGATAGTTGCATACAAAAAGTGGTGTTGCAAGTCTCTTTAACATGCTCATAATTGAAGAAAGGACACTGCTTGGGGGTTTGCTGGACTCAAATTACATGGTGTGACCAGGAAAAGCCCCATTCTGCCCAAGGAGTGGACAGCATAAATAGAACAGGTTTCATGAGCACCTCTCCACAATCCTCTAGTCAAAATGCTACACACCTTACACCAACGTATTGTCCACAGAAACACATAAAATGCATGAGAGAGTTAAAATCATGAGCTAAAAGTACTGCATTCGTGGATGTGGCGAGGACTACAGGCACAAGGGAGTGTTTGGAAGAAGGTCAGTGCCCTCGAAAGCCGAAGGTGTGCTCCGTGACACCCACCGCTGTGAGAACACGAGCCGTGGAATGAGCTCCCCAACACTGCGGTGGCACAGGCAGAGGCACAGGCAAATGTCACCACGTGAGACCAGCCACCACTGCAGGGGACAGAGACCCGGGAGGAGAGGAACCGCACAAACTACGCAAACTTGAAACAAATCTGCCTGTTAGGGTGGGACAGAGATGCACCACTCTGCATATGGAGCTCTAGAGATAACTCCGGCAGCTGAAATGAATGCTGTGCTCATATCCATGTCAATGCTAGGAAAATCGCTAGAATGAACCTTATGGAACTGAATTAAGATAGTTTGGGTTTTTTTTTTTTTCATTTGTTTATCTTTGCAGAAGACTTAACATTACCTGTGATCTCCTGGAGAAAGGATCAGTTCCAACAACATACCCACCCTGATTTGGTCCTCATAAGAAAAGCTGTTAATCACTTCTCAGGACTATGGCACATTGTTTATAAATGCAGAGGTGAGAGAAAGCATCCAAACAGAGTCTTGAAGCTGCAGGACCACAATAAGGAAAGTCATTTGTGAACCTCAATGTTGCTTCCACGGAACACATCACAAAGTCACTGGCAATTTTGTTCAACACTGAGTGATGCCATCAATAGATATATGAGAGGAGAGGTCACTGGGAGTTTTGCTGGAGAGAGTGTGTGTAAATCATCAGTTGCTAGTGTGCAAATGTATGATATGTAACAGATGGAAGGCAGCACACAACTGGCTTGGGATTAGCCAACAAAGTGAGGGTTTCTGAGACCAACGATGTACGCTCAATCTTGTTTAGGACAAAGGTGCTGACTCCACCTCATATGCAAAGCACCATCCACTGGATTACAGCTATCACCTACAGGTATAAATGTGTTGCAGAATATATGCACGAGTTATGCATAAAAGCAGTCTTTTAGATGGGAAGAAAGAAATAGATTGCTTACATCAAATGCATTCACATAACAGAAAAATGCTGAATACTCTATTTCCTGCTTTCAGCCTCCTTCCTACGGAAAGGAACTAATTGCTCGTTACCATCAGTGGTAAATATGGTCAGAGCTATTTAACTTAAATTTCAGTGTTTAATGGAAACATGCTTCATCTGTAATATCATTACTCCCACTATCATTGCATCCACAGCCATTTCTTGTGGCTAGCATTAGGCCACCTTCCGTCACCTGCATCAACAGGCAAATGTAGACACAGGTTTTCAAGAAATTACTCAGAAGAGTAAAATTCCGAAAGTCATAAATTCAACATAATTACCCTAAAACATTGCACTCCATGAAAGAACCACCATGAAATATTTTTCTTCTCATCATGTTCTCTTTTCTACTAACAGCAGAATTTTTATTTTTGAACAGAGACTGTTTGGATGTATGTTGATCATTCACTATTGCTGAGAAACCCTACGCTAGTTTTTCTTCTGCTTTCTGTAGATACTTTCTTAGGTGGGGGTGAGCAGGTAAAACCAGGACCAAGACTGATTCATGCATGTATCCCATTAGTTTAGCAAAGCTTTTGAGCTTCACGTATTTTTCTTACATTGCTTTTTCTGTCTTCTGTTTTCTTCCCTGACTAATTAAATTGGAAAACTACAGAACAGCAAAATCAGGATTTGCCAGGAAATAGAAGAACATTTAAAAAAAAAAAAAAAAAAAAAAAAAAAAAAGAAAGAGTATTGTTACAGTAGCAACATTTCTGAAACCAGTAGATGAAATCCACCAGAATCTGAGGGACAACAGGGACAGAAACTGTAGAACAGCTGAAGAAGGTAACAAACGCTCAAAAGCATGATTGCAAAGACTTCACTTATGCTAGCCACTTTCACTAAATGTCCCACCACTGCACTACATCTACACTAGCATTAGAGTAATAGTTGTCAGGCATCTGGTTGTCAGTGGAGGTTTCTCAACCATGTCTTGTGAACACCAGTTTCCCTTAAGTCCTACAAAAGCTACCACCAAGTGCCACCACATGGCAGGGGACGGGCAAAACCTTCGTATTCTATGCCCTTCCTCCCTCTTTCTCTTTAGGTGGGCATGGATTGTATGTAAATGTAGCTCTACCTCAGCACAATAATCAAGTAGCAGTCAACTTGATCATCAGAACTTGACGACCAGTGATAGGGAGAGGAGTAATGGTTTTACGCTGAAAGAGGGTAGATTTAGATTGGATATTAGGAATAAATTTTTCACTGTGAGGGTGGTGAGACACTGGAACAGGTTGCCCAGGGAAGCTGTGGATGCCCCATCCCTGGAGGTGTTCAAGGCCAGGCTGGATGAGGCTTTGAGCAACCTGCGCTAGTGGGAGGTGCCCCTGCCCATGGCAGGGGGGCTGGAAGTGGATGATCTCTAAAGTCCCTTCCAGCCCAAACCATTCGATGATTCTAAGTCAAGTACAATTAACTAAACTTGCTTTCTTTGATAGGAACATAAATCTAATGGAGAAGAAATGCAGTGGTACTAGTATTAACTGGAAGAAGATTTAGAAATGTGTTCTACTAGAATCCATTCCTGCAACATACTTTTCTGTGTATTCATTAACAATTGTGGGCT
>NW_010140383.1:0-1746 GCF_000699245.1 Pterocles gutturalis | reverse complement strand
GTATTCTTACCAGCATTATTTGAAACGGAAAAGAGCAAAAGTCTAGTCACTATAAATTCAGTATCATGTTGAAAAATAAAGAAGTCACCTTAAATAAACAAAAGCATCATAAGAGATGTGAAATAGTCCTGAGAGGAAAAAGTAACCAAATTCAGAAAAGTAGGAAGGGGTTAAGCTATAGGAATATTGAATCAGGAGATATATTTTACATTCATTACATAGTAAGGTAATGCTGTTCCAACAAAAATAAAACCCATGTATTTTATGCAAGACAAATGAGGTCATTAGTTTATGTTTGAAACTGGTCTGATTTCAGTCATAGACCTAGGATTCTCTCTAGTACAGTGCATTTTTGTAAACAGTTAATGAAAACAGTCACATGAGAATGGTCAAAACAATAATAATTTTAAAAAGGAAAATAAGATCCATCAGACAAAGTTGTGAAAAGTGCCTGAATAGTTGCATTCCTTTTAAGAAAATTATTTTCCACATGTATGTAAAGATCTGTCCCTTTTTCAAACTGCATAATCATTGAAGGAAAATGGAAGTTACTTTGTAAATACAAAAATCAAAACCAGCAAAAATGGAAACTCAATAAAGAAGTGAAATTGTTGCTGGAGGAAATGATCATACTTTCATCTTACATCTGTGCAACTATTAAAGACTAGCTTATTTATGTACTTCTTACATGAAGCAGTATTTGTTCACTATCAAATCCACCATTTGCAAATATCAGCATAGATGCAATTATTTACAACCCATCCTGCAGTCAAGTTCAGGTTATACTGGATAAAAAAAAAGGAGGTGATAGGGGGAGAAAATATAAAAAATGTCGCTTTTCAAGCAGTTCTTTTTTGTTTGTTTTTTGTAGTTACCATGCACAGGCATCTCTGATAACTTCAGGTATGACAGTGAGACAGAGTATGTTTCCTCCTTTATCTTTTTTTCCCGTAGGTTTTAAGACAAGTAGAGCTTGTCTTACCCTAGAAATACAAAGGCAGATAAACAACTTGTATTACACAGCAACGCATCTGAACTACAAACATGAAACCATGTTCTGGGTCAGGTTCAATACCAGGATTGGTTTAGAGTACTTCCTAACAATACAGCCATTGCACCAGTCTGTGGTTTAGGTGACAGTACCGTGGCAGGTGGTTGCAGACTCCTCAAACAAGTACTTACAGGTTCAACATAAAAGGTTTGTCATTTGTGCTATAGCTTCAGACTACTTCTTGCAAATCACCAGCCTCATCTGTGTACCATCATGTTTTAGTCCTAGTTCCCTCACTGGTTCCCCAAATTCACTTGAGGCAGCTGAAAAATCTCAGTCTGTTTCCTGAAAAATTTTGTAAATGGCTCCTTTCAAGTGTTGAACAAGGCAGAGATTAAGTTTAGCTGGTTATGCTGCAGCAGACCACAGAGCAGTGTCCTTGGAGAGGAAGAGCAGTTTCTCAGCACTAGCTTAAGAGAAAAATCTGTTGGCACAAACACAGAAGCTTAAAAATAAATACATCATCCATGTAAAAAATAATGAGGAATCTAAGGAAATTAGCCTTTATCACAGCCTTTCTGATTTTTTTTTTTTTTTTGTGAGAAGCAGACCATAATGTAGACTGATCTCATGGCCCACGTTAAGTGATAGTTTCTTGCTGTAGCAGCAGCTTAGATGCTTCCATAAATGGAGCATATGATCTGCATTACTTCAAAGGGATAAAAAAAAGCCCAAACAGAATTAAATATGGCCAA
>NW_010140382.1:17411-29940 GCF_000699245.1 Pterocles gutturalis | reverse complement strand
CCACGCAGCTCAGTAAGTATGAAAGTGATTACTTATACCTTGACAGCACGGCCACAGCACATAAATGGGCAGCTTTGCTCAGCAGACTTGCAAGGAAGACCTACGAACAGCAGGACCAGTCACCATTTTAGCTGTGAGGATACATGTGCATTGCTCCTGTTGTTGCTGTGAGATACTTGTTGCGAAACAGCTGCAGGTTGACAAAGAGCAGATGGACCATCCTGGGTAGCCTTGATTTCACCTGGGTGCTGTTAATCAGCAAACATCTGCTGCAGTGCTGGGGGCATCCCAACCTCCCACCCCACCAGGAGTCACACACAAAGCCCCTGGAGATGGCTGGAGCTCCAGCATCACATCCCTGATGCCAAGACAAATATTATGTTGACCTGCCTAACCACCTACTAGTTTCACCTATGCTTAACAGCAGAGATAACCCTTTTTTCCCCACCTTGTTCTCCTCTCATTTGCAGTCTATGGGCACTATAAGCACTTCGAGATCACAGCTAGGTAGGCTGAAATGCCTTCCCTTGAAGAATTAAACATCAGCCCCCAAATAATTCTCTGCTGTGGCAGCAGAGGGGCTCACAGAAAAGTGGGCAAACCCAGACCTGGAGAAAGCCCAAAGGATGGGAAAGGTTTTAGGACTGACAATTCATGGGGATGAAGCATCTGAGCCAGTGAAAATTGTGGGAGCCAGAAGTTGTTCTCATTTTTGATACAAAAGCACTAAAGATTTCACTGGAGCTGGGGTGGGGTGCATAAAACCCAAAAATTCAAGGAATCAGATTATGCAATTTTTGTGTCTTCTTCTGAAGTAGCTGGAAGCTGCAAGTCTTCAAGGAAAGAAACTGGACTAGAAACCTGACCCAGCAACATCCATGTTCTTATGCAAATAACCTGATCTAGTTCAAATAGAGGCCCCGAGGCTGAATGTCTCATCCTGACCCAGCAACATCCATGTTCTTATGCAAAAAACCTGATCTAGTTCAAATAGAGCCCCGAGGCTGAATGTCTCATCCCACTGTCCAACCCCCTGAAATCAGTCTTGAATGATGCATGAATAAGAAATTTCACATACCATTTTTCTCCCCCCAGTCTCCTCTTAGGAAAAGACAGATGTGAAACAACCCCTGTAATTCCAGCCAAGCCCTTGCTCTTTTCCAGGCACAGCAGCAGGGATTTAAACCCCCCTCTACCCTCCAGAAAGTACCTTTTGGGCAGATGGCATCACCCTCACAGCTGATTCTGCCCTTGCTGGGGCCAGACCACAAAGGCCAGGCTTGGAGGGGGCTCTCAGGTCCCTTCTCTTGGTGTCAGCCCTGTTGGATCCAGCAGATGAAATGCAGCAGACACGAGAGGTGCACTATGGAGAAAAGCATGTGGAAATCTGGCTTCTGGTCCAACCAAATCCTAATTATGGGATGCTGACATGACCCCCGGCTTATGCAACACTGGTGCTCAAGTATCTTTAAAGAAATGAGGACAGACACTTTTCTCCCCTCTGCCTTAGAGCAAAGGGTCTCCACTCCATAGGTTTTCTCTTCCCCACACCATCGTTCCCCAAGCTCCACAAATCCATACCTGCGATTCTCCAGGTCTTTCTCCAGCTAATTGCCTGTAAAGACTCAAATCATGAGCTGCAACTCAAAGCTTTTCACAGGCATTAGGGGGGTATTAAATGGGAAATTCTAAAACTAAATTATATTTTTCAAAAACATATGCAGTGGGAAACTATATCTGCTTTTAATTAGAAAGAAAAACAATAAAAAGTCCCACAGTTGACTACAGGCTCCTGCCTACCTACCACACACACAGGCTCTGGCCAAATCCTTACTGGGAATAGAACAAACCTCCACAGGAACTACTGCATTTACACTGCCAGGATCGGGCCCTTCTGGCGCCTGGACAAGCCTGAAAAATCTCTGCAGAAGATCCCCTGTCTCTCCCCTTCCAGGCAGCTCAGGTTCCTGTTGAGCATCTCACACCTCTCTGCCGGGAAGGTGTGATTTATTTGGCAGCTGGGCTTTCCCTCCCGGGGAGCTTCCTAATAGATCTGTGAAAGCAAAGGTTACCTGGAGGCGGCTCCAAGGATGAAGTCATTGGCTTTGCTCTGAGAGCAGAGATCTGAGCCAAGCCTGATGGTTTCAATAAAACAAAGCTTGTGAGCTTGCTGTCTGCCCAAACGGGATGAGCTTTCCCGCTGCAGCACCAGGCGAGGGTTTGGATGGAGGGCAGCCCCTGTGCAGCACGACAGGGTGACAATGACCTGCCTGGTGGGGACATGAGAGGCACCTTCCCTAATCTGTTTGCAATCCTGTGTCAGGCTTGATTACTCTGGGGGTTTAAGGCACCAGAGCCAGCACTAACCCTTCCTGTGGGTAGGCAGCAACGTCCCTCCCCTGCCCAAACCCTGGCACAGAGCATTGCCCCATGCAGGGACCACCAGCGGCACGGCTCACCTGCGCTGGCACAAGGGTGGCACAACCTTAGGAGTTCATGAAATTACCCCCCCTCGTCTGCATCTGTCTCGCCAGCACTCAGCTGTGGCATCCAAGCCTGGGAACTCCTGTTTTGAGCATGCTGTCTTTGAAAAAATATCCCAAATATTCAATATCGGTCAATCTTACTGATTGCCTGCATTTGGAGTGGTTCCTTGACATATGCTGATAAGAGATGTGTATAGCCACACAGGAGAAGAGTTCTCCTAAAGCAGAAATGCATCTATATATATGTATTACACACTGCTATGTATCAGATATATGCAGAGAGTCACAGTTGAGAATAGCAGTGTGCATAAAGCAACAAAATAGATTTTATTTTTTTTAACCTTCGCACCAGCTCACTGCCTGCTAATCCATCTCCCCTGAGACTTATTCCCAAATCCCAATCCCTTGAACAATTTCCAGCAGATCCTACTGGGGGTGGGCAGGGGGAAAAAAAAAAAAAAAGCAGCATAAAATGTTTCTCTGTCTCAGGTAAAGATCTGTCCATGGCCAGACCTACATTGGCTTGAGGGTCTCACAGGAAAAATTCAGGCCAGGTCTGTTTGCATCTTAATTGAGCATTTGCTTTTAATTTTGGAAGGTTCCGAGTTAATGCACTCTGCATTTTTTATATTTGTATATAATTACATGCTGTTATAGTACTTAGGCCAGAGCAACATCCCAGTGAAATTAGTGTGAATATTTCCAACAACTTCAGTCTGAAAACAGAATTCCAGCCCTCACAGAGCTGACTGAAAAATTGTAAAGCCAATCTTGGGAATATTTTTGTGAATGAAAGGGGTTGTCTGTGACTCAGGAGCCTTTGGAAAACCACAGGGCATTTGGGAAATGTTTGGAATTCCCAAAAGATTCATGTGAGTCTGCATAAATTAGTCCTGACCCCAGTTTTCATAGTCTGTTATTCATTGCTCCCCAATTTAAACCAACATGGAAGTAAGAGCGGTACTGTATGACTTTGGTGACCAGTCCCAGACCACGTAAAACTGAATTACAAACACGGAGCACTCGTGAAGGACACATCACAAACCACCCATTGAGAGCACCTTCCCAACAAAAGCATCTGAAGAATAATTACACCTAAAAACCCCAAGTCAGAAATGGTTCCTGAACAATTCCTAGAGGCAAAGTCTGCAGAGGAGTTCACTCCAGCAGCTGCAGCAATACCCAAACCCCTGAGGTCCATAGGTTCCTGCCATATTCCTAAAGCTCGGAGTCACAGGGATACCCATCACACCGCCCCATTTCTCAGAAGGTTTCCAGAGAAGTGACAAATGCCCCCAATCTTCCCCAGATTGGAGGGTGGGGAGAATTCTAACGTAGTGCATATATGTGTGGGAAGGGGGCATAAGTAGCTACAGGATATAGGACTGGCTCCCAGCCAGTCCAAAAAAAGCCAGTATTTACATGAACTATGATTTAATTTCATCCTGAGACCTACAGAACAAAGGAGGCTTTCAAAGGAGAGACACCAAGACTGTGAATAATGCCAGATCAAGTTTTTTCCACGAGAGAAATCTGATTTTTGATCCTATTCAGTATGACTGGTCCTTTAGGTGGCCCCATAACATGGATTATTACTTTGCATTGTTTTAATCCTCCACGAAGCTTGCCACACTACCTCAACTGTGCTTCAGCACTCACGGTTAGGAGACCTGAAGTGTACTCTAGCTTTCAACAACAATCCTTAGGAAACACACAAACATTTTTTCTGCAGTTTTGTTATTCCTGAGAGTACTTACTGAACTCCAAGAGATATCATAAGGAACAGCTAATTAACAACAAACCTGGAAAACAGCATCACATTATTTTTGTAAAAAAACCTCTGTGCCTCAGTTTCCCTAGCTATAAAAAACAATAGCCAGGCTGCAACACAAACAATAAATATTCCAAATTATTACTTTGCCTGGAGCGATATTTCACCCATTAGACTCAGAGACCAACCACAGCCATCACATCCAGGGCAACAATTCAATATCTGATGCACAAACACAGGTTCTGAGCAGCTCCTCAGAGCTCGAGCAGGTCACTGCTCCCCTGCAAGGACACAACACAGCTCAGAGAGCAGAGAGGACACCTCCAACAGGAACGAACAATCTGAAACCCTTTATAAAAAAACCCATAGAAGCACAAACCAAAAGGAAGCCTACCTTCCCCAAGCTGGCCATAATGGAGAGAAGCAAGCTTTGGCAAGCCTGCCGAGACAGAAACCTGCCCAGGCATCACCTTAGCTTGTTCATGATATTTCAGAAGAGCACGCCAGCCTTCTGCAGGAGCTCCAGGGGTTGCTGGATCTCCATCCTCAGCCCCAGCAGCTCTGAGCTCCTCAGAGGACCAAGCCAGACTGCCGCAGCTCTGATTTAAGGCTCTGCCTCCATCCAGCTGTGCTGTGTGAAGGTGTGATGGCACCACAGCTGGCTGCGGTCCTTGCCGGTGCTGCTCCAGGGGCACCTTCGCTTTGGGGAGAGAGCAACAAAGTGGGAATAACAGGCTGGGAGTCAAAGTTACACTGAGTCAAACAAGAAAAGTGTCAGACACGTTTAGGGACAAGGTGGATGAACCCCTGCCCTGCCGCGGTTCCCGCTGGGCTTCAGGGGGTAGCTGGCTGGAGTGACTTGGCTTGGGTTATACGGGCAGTCAGAACCTTTAATAAATGTATGAATAAGGATTTAGGCTTAATTAAATCAAAACAAGCTATTTCAAAGAGAAATAAGGGCACGGTTTCCTCTCTAAATTGAACTAATTGGTTTAAATATCACACCCTCAGTTAAACAGGTGCAGCATCATTTAGAAAATGCCACAATTTCCATCAGAAAGGCAAGCTTTTTTTTTTTTTTTTTTTTCTTCTTCTCTCCAGACTGCTAGTAGAGCTGGAGGAAGTAGACAAGCTTTTGGGGACAAAAGCTCTTCTGTTGTGCCCCAAATCCAAAACAGAAGCAGTTTTCATATTTTTCACTCCCAGGCCTGTGCTGACAACACTAACAAGGACTGCACAAAAAATTATAGGCGTTAATAAATATTTTGCATATCACATCCCTCCAGAAAGTGGTTACGGTTTCATTTTGACTGAAATGGATTTTTTTAAATATGAAATTATCAATATAATGCATGTGATTTCCTTGATTTTTAAAATATTTTTCCCAAAATACTGGAAAAAAAACAGAAATATTTTTTGACATTTTTAGTAATTTTGATTCTCACAGAACAGTTCTCTCAGAAAACCTAATGACTACATTTTATCTTTTAATAACAATATTTTTTAACAGCAAAGACTTTAAGCTTTGGGCTGAAGATACTAAATCTTTAGGAGCATTTACACACCCACCCCACTATGGGTTTGGACGAGCTCTAAACAGAACCTGCTAGAATAAACTCATTTTTGACCATTTTGACCTCTGCTCTTGCTCCCTTCCTACCTCAGGGTTCAGTGGTAGGAGATTTTTAGCTCCTGAGAGGTGTGAATATTCACTCCTGTTAGGTGATACCTCAGTTCCATTAGTTACTGTATTTACTCTGAAATAGCTGCAAGTGGCTGTTCATCTCCCGAACTCAAAGCTTCCCAGTGCTCACACAGACCTCTCGTAAGCGTTGCTTTTCCCACATAGTGCTCCCTTTTCTCTAAACTGCTTAAAGCCCTTGGGAATTGAGCAAAGGGTCTTTATTTGTCTATGAGGGAAACCAGGGTTTCATACCTCTTACTGTATTTGGGAGGCAGAAAAAAAAAATCTTCTGAATTCTCCTGGTCTACTAAAAAAAAAAACCAAAAAAACCAAAAAACAAAAGCACAACTCTGTAACCTTTAGACCTAACGTCTAAAGAGGGTTTGGGTGAATCAAACCCTTCGAGTGGCCGTCGGGTTTTGCAGTTATTGTAAGAGCCTGTGGGAGAGCCCGTCCCTGCCATCCCTCCAGCACCTGCGGAGCTTGGGTTCGGTCTTTAGCTACATGACACTAACCAGCCTTTGGAGGTGTTTTATTTTTCCTTTTTTTTTTGGGAAGAAATGTTTTCCTGTGCGGGGGGTGAGGCAGTGGCCCAGGTTGCCCAGAGAAGCTGTGGATGCCCCATCCCTGGAGGGGTTCAAGGCCAGGCTGGATGAGGCTTTGGGCAACCTGGGCTGGTGGGAGGTGTCCCTGCCCATGGCAGGGGGTGGCACTGGATGATCTCTAAGGTCCCTTCCAACCCAAACCATTCTGTGATTGTATGATAAGACACACCAGAGCGCTCACGCACTTGCCTGAGAGCAGCCTGTTACGGGCAGCAGGGATGCTGCTGCAGGGAGAGGCTGAGACCTCAAAGCCGGCAGGGCTCAGGAGTCGGGGGACCACCAGCAGCCTCGGCAGGACGAGGGGCTTCGGTCTGGACTGGAGGACCAAACCCTTCTGATCCCCAGGGCAGGGGAATGCTGCAGGCCCCTGGGTCTGCAAGCCTGAACCCACCAGCATCCTGAGAAGAAGCCCAGAGCTTTTCTCCCTGTCCACATCACCCCATTGAAGGCAGACATTCACAGCCACATTATGAATGACTATGTTGAAACCAGGGTTTCAGAAACACTCTAGGTAGAAGTCACCCAGTGTAAACTCCAGCTGCTTCCACGATTTTCACTAGTGCCTCATTTAAACCTGCTGAGTGGATGTTAAAAAGAGCCATCAGCTTTCGCAGCCCTGGCTGCAGGAGGAACCCCCACACCCGTGCCTGGGCTGGGTTTCCAGCTCGTGTACATGGGCACTGCTCTGCTGGTTTTAGCAGAGCTACGCTGGTTTGCATCACCTGAGGATCCGACCCCAGGGAGCAGGCTGCCTGTACCAGGTGAGAGCATCTCATTTTGGCGCCGTTAACAGCCTTTTCTGTGCAGAGCCTGGTACCGGCTGCAATCAGCAGAGGAGATAATGTCATACATTAGGGCCTGAACCTCCCCGTGACACCTTTATGCAGTTAAAAAGCCTGTTCTATATATACACACAGATAAAAATGTATATTGTAAAGCAATGAGGGTGGCTAATCCCATTATAACCTCTTCAAAATGCGGTGTGAGAGCGATTAAAAAAAAAAAAAAAGAAAAAGAGACAATAGTTCTGTGGGTGACAATAGTTCTGTGGCTGCTGATTTCCATGGGGGGGAAGGGCACTATCAGAGCACACATCACGGTCAGCGAGCTTCTCTCACAACCTCACCGCAATGGGAGTGCATTATCCCAACTGCCCTTCATGATGCTGACCCCAGAGGAGGACACTGTGGGGCTGGGAAAGGGGCAGGAAGGTAAAGAGATGGGCAGGAATTTGGAAAGGGAGAAGGAGACCTGTGGAGTCAGAAATGGGGCAAGACAGAGAGGTTCAATGCAGGAGGTCAAGGCTGGAGGAGCCACCCAACCAGGTGGGAACGGGTTGATTTAGAGACATGAGAATCATGGAAAACTGGGGCATTCTTGGACTCCACGGAAAAAGGAGGGATGTGATTATAAGGCTCAAGACCAGCTTGAGGACAGCCACTTGTCCACATAAATGGGCCAAGGAGAATAAAGGAACCCCAAGAGTGGAGGTCCCTCAGCATCTTTCAGGCAGCACATCAGCCAGATGCCATGAGCATTGACACTGCCTGGGACACGATCTAAGAAGCAGCTTTCATCTTCCATGAGGTCCAAACCCTAAAGCTACTGTGACCACTGGTAACAAGGGCTAGTGAGTGACCACAAAATTAAGGCCTTTTGCTGCTGGATCGTCCCTGATTCTTTAAGGATTCCTGATGTGGTCTGATACTGGCTGTTGATAAATGATCTGGCCCCTCTAGTGTCTACAGCCTTTCGTTAGCAATCCCACGAGGATTGCAGGTTCTTGCTGTGGGAAACAGAAACGTGGTTTGATCAGCAGCCACCAAGTCAAGGTGGGATTTAGCAGCTACCAGAGCAAATTAGTCCTTTAGCGAGGAAGAAAGAAAGAAAGAAAGAAAGAAAAAAAAAAAAAAAAAAGGCAGTGCAGAACTGGGCTGAGAGAAAGCAGTTTGCAGGACTGTCTTCATTTCAGACTGGGCAGTGTGCCCATTATTTTAGTTCATGGTTCCAAGGTTATATTAGAAGTCCTACGTGTGGTGACACCAGTTCCTGCCGTGAACACGGTGCTGGTGGTACCTCCCCTGCGGGATAGAAACACAAGGTTTCTCCGCAACCTTTGCAAAGGAGTTATGTGCCGAGTCAAAAGTCTTTATAACATCAAACATTTCTTATCACGTCTTCTACCACCCTCATTCTGATTTTCATCTTCAACTACTATGTAAACACAAGCGTAATCTATAATATCTGGACCGAGGCTCAAGTGGCTTTACATCCGCTTCCCTCCAGCGAGGAGTGTGGGGCTGCCCTGATGCACAGCAGCTGTGAAACAGGCCCTTGGGTAGGAAAGGTACAAAGCTGGGCACCCAAATCCTGTGGGAAATAGCCTGTGTCCCACCCCCCCACTCTGGCTCTCTGTCATATTGTGTTTAGTTGCAGAGCTGTGATGTGTGAGAGAGGGCATGTATAGGGTCTGTATCTGGTACAGGGAAGCAAAATATCTGTGGCATAGTAGCCGTGCGCACGAACACACGTGCTTGTCATTATGAAGTGCAGCAGAGCAGATAAAACCATTGGATATTTAAAAATTAGTTAATGCTAGGATGCAATGATTTGGGCATTTGTAATGCTGCTTGAAATTGGATCAATATTTTCCAGCTCATTTTCCCGGAGATTTTTAACTCTGCTATTGCACTTCAGCTCTGTGCTCTGAGCAGCAGGTAAGCTGGCAGACACAGGAAAGGTTTCTGCTGGGATGTGACCAGTTGTGTTCCAGGAAGAGCATCAGCTCCTGGAGATTCGCTAGGCACCATCTCTTTTATTCAAGGGGCTTAATTGTCATCCAGGACATCTGGGATGATCTCTCAGGGGCTTGTGTTGACAGAACATTAACTAACACACGAAAGCTCTGGGATCCCATGACATGATCCGTCACTGGGTAAAGACAAGTTGCCTGGATCACATCAGATGAATTCATCGAGGAGCCAAATCATTAGCATAGAAAGGTCATCTACTTGTCTGTCATTATCGCGTGAGGCAGATAGTCTATAATGTGTGCGGGAGTTCCCCACGGAGCGGCAATCAGCCCCTCGCTACAATACTTCATTGTTCTTTTTAAAGCCAGCAAAGAGCTTTCTTATTGAAACCCATAGCTGTAAACACCTGAAAGGAAAAGTATAAATCTTGGCTACTTCTGTCTTCTGTATATGAGCATGAACATCCTGGGATAAAATATGTTCCTTGAATATTACCGATCTCCACTAAACACAGTCAGACCTAAAGATTTGAAATGACTCTATATTGCTTGTAGTGAAATAAGATTTCCATTTTAAATAGCAGACGTCTGCATCTGAAACAAAAAAATCATATTTTTCTTCCTGGTTATATACCAAGAGCTGTGCCGTGTAGTTTAACCATGTGGCGGTGGATGTCCACCAACAAACGACGATGCCGCCAATTCCTCTGGCTGTGTCTCCCAGGAGGTCAGGTAAACCTTGCCAAGCAAGCAATAGCTGGACAATTCTTTTCACTTCATCAGCCAACATGCTGAATCTGCAAATAACATCAAGAAAATGCCCCAAAAGCAACATATTTTGGAACCAGACAAAAAAATCAATCATTTTGCTCTGTCAGCAGTGAATGTATGGTTTATTGGCGTTCCATTGTGAACTTGGATATAATCTGATTTGGCCCTTGAAAAATCCCAAACCAGCCCAGCTATGAATATTATTTTATTGTGACTCAGGCTTTGCAGGTTTGCAGCTTCTCCACTCTGTTCCATAGCGCCTGGTTCCAGTGCTGCTCGACACACGGGCTGCTCTCTGCCATCTTCTTCGCCTTCACTTCTGGTGTCCCCTGGTTTCTGGGCCAGAACACCTCTGCCCTCTCCTCCATTGAGTCCGTAGCTGCCTCTCTGCGGCTGAGAGCACAAAATCAGGGATAAATTGTATACAGGCAGGTATATCTTTAGCATGTCCTTGAAACACAGTTATGGGCAGTGCTTCTTCCCCATGCACACCAGTACCGGCTGCTGGGCGTCCCATCACCCACCTGGACGATAGAGCGATCACAGGCTAATAGAGCTGCAGATTTCAGCTGGTCTGAGGGTCAGGTTGAGAACTTGACCCTTAACATCAACGACCTATGTCTGGAGGGGTAGTATTTCACACATTTTATGGGAAGACCTTGGAGGTGTTTATAGTGGACCCTCTGCAAGGCAAACTGTCCTGCCTGCCTTTGCAATAACCTTGCCGGCAAACAGATCTATAGCACCTCATATCATTTCATTTCAGAGGTTCCCGTTCAGAAAAGAGGCACTGAAAATCCATAGGAATTGAAATATAGTAGAATTGGAACCAAGGTCGCGCTAGCTTGAGAGATGACCTGCCGTGTTCAAAAGTAACCTCACCCAGTGCATGTGCTGCTCAGTTCACAAGTGATGCTGTGGAACGCTGAGATTTGGAGTAAGAGGAAAAAAAAAATGTTTGCAAGAAAGGGGGTGAAGGATCTAACAACAAAGCAGCCTAGAGAGGAATAAGGTTTTATGTATGAACTGCTCACTGACTGGTGGGGTGGGAGGATAATGTCAGATGGATTTGGACTGGTGGATACAAAGGGCAGAAGGAAGCACGCAATCATTTCACCTATCCTCATGCAAAAAAAAAAAAAAAAAATCACTCAGAAATTCCTCTAGTGAGATTGTACATACTTCTCTGAGCTCAATTTACCTCTGAGAAGAGTCAGGACAAAATCCTGAAAAAAAAAAAAAATCCTGTTGACCTCAGTAGGGCCAAATTTCCAAGGTGCCTTGGGGCACGACAAAAAAAATCTATGTTTCTCTATGTTATAAGTGTGACTGCATCCCTGCTCAGCGAGCAGGGGGTGGGTGGTTGTGTGAGCTCCGTTAATATGCTATCGGCATTTTATGCACAGCAAAGGTGACCTATTGCTTTGCCTGTTAATAGATCTTCTACCCTGGAATATTCTATAAGCCAGCTAAAAAGTTAGCCAGCTTCCCCCGTTTAGAGTTGCACCAGCTGACCCTGGAGCGTTATTTTCGGAGGATTTTGCAGGTGATGGACTTCTATCGGTTTGGTCCTAACTGACAGCGACTACAAACGGGCTCAGCCTAAAGCCGAAATAAGTCCTCTTGTGCTGGGGGAGGCCACGCACAAGGCTGTGCACAACAAAACTGGTTCCAGTTTTGCTGTGGTCAAGTTCCTGGTTAAAAGAGGTTTTTGTAAAACACACCAAGGCAGGATGGAGGGATGTGGAAAGGACTGTGAGTGATCGGCTGGAGAGGTCCACATTTAGAGAAAAATGAGGGCAATTGGGTTTCTTGGTGTATTAGCTGTCTTCAAAATACAGAGCTAATGCTGCTTGGATGTTTTCTAAAAATGCAAGTTCATCAAAATGGAAATTTTCTGCAGGAACGTGTCTACTTCAACAAGGGTTTAGTCTGAAAACACCCTGAAATGAAAAGCTTGGTCAAAGCAAACCCTTCCAGCTTGACATGACTGCACTGGAGCAGTCAGAGTTAGTTTCCAAACTATTTTTTGGCTTCACAACCAGAGCATGCTTTTTTATCCTGTTCCATCCCCTTGAAAAAGAAGCTCTGATAGACCCAACCCCCTTCCTAATTCACTCTGGCAGAGAAATTTGGGAATATTCTACCTAGAGCCTAAGTCTGTGTTAATATTTTTCATGTCAAATGTTTGGACACAACTTCTAATTCCGACGCTGTCTGGTCAATCCCCATCCCCTGAGCATGGCCCTGACCAGCCACATGGATGCTGCTGGTGCCGGGCTTTGCCGAAGCCACCGCGGATCCCACCGCTTGTGGGGCACCAGTGGGGTGGCAGGGGCTGGGCACCCCGCAAGTCCCCGCGGCGGATGTCGATGGCCCTGTGACACCGACAGCAGCAGTCAAGAAGTGCTTGAATCACCTCAAGTACCACCTGGCTCAAGCAGGGCAGACAAATACTGG
>NW_010140382.1:0-17372 GCF_000699245.1 Pterocles gutturalis | reverse complement strand
GTTTCTTCTGTATTAACAAAAGGGAGAGAAAAAAAAGAAGTCTAAGTAATGGATTTTTTTTCTGCTTCATTTTACTCCCACCTTCTCTGCCCCCTGTAATCTGATTTTTTACACCTCATTTATGTGTTTTTATTCAGCTCATCTTTGTGTTTTCTTTTTTTTTTTTTCACACCTTTGGATCAGCTCTCTCCCCATGTCTGGCACCTGTGATTATATCCCTTCAGCTTCACAATGCAGACTTGCAGAGCAGCATTTAATAACAGGGAGGATTTGACTGACTGGAGCTTTGATAATGGTGGTGGGAAAGGCACAATCGCTGCTTTTTCAACAGTATACTTTGCTCAGAAAGCGTTCGACAGTGTCACAATCTGATAAAAAAAAAGAAATCCCAGATTCCACCCATAATTATACCTTCTCTCCTTTACCTATCCACGTTCTTTTCAAAACTAAGCTATTGTGGGTGACACCAGCCTCCAGGGAGGTGGGGGTGGCGGGACACAAACGTGGAGAGAGACAGAGAGGAGAAAAAAAAGTTCAATTCATTCATTTTACCTTGGCCTCTCTGCCTGCCCACGCTCCCACGTGTTTCTTTTTTTTTTTTCTCAGCTGACACGTTGTGCTTGGCTGTGGGCAGGCCAGCTCCGTCTGTGATCTGGGGAGGTTTTAGGATGAAAAAATATCATCTGACTGGTGGCTTTGCTGGTAAGCCATTGGAAAAGAAAGCCCTGGAGGATTTCCAGGAAATCAGAAACCCAGATGAACTAAGATGCTGCATGGTGTGCCATCATCAGCTCTACTTGGAGTCCCGGCTGGGAGGAAGAGGAGGGACTCCTGATGTCCAGGTTTTGCTAAAAATAAGGTGTGTATGTTCCCTGCTGCCTTGGGGCTTCTTGGGATGAAAGACCCCACAACAGCTCTGAAAATGCACCCCAACCCTTCCCGAGCTGCAGATCACCATGCAGGGTGAGGGCCATGGCCCCAAGGCAGCACATGGTGCTTCCAGCTTTGGCTGGGTTCTAGATTAGTCCTAGACCTCCATTCAGATTTGAACTCTGCAAAACAATTTATAAACACAGAATGGACTGACCAGAGATCTTCAGAGACATCAGTACTCACCCCTGGCAGCCAAGGACCGGAGCACACTAGATGCCCCCAACACCACCAAGACTTTGGGGCACCCAACTGGTTTTGGAAACATTTACAAACACAAGAAGGGGACAAGAACGTGACCCCAACCCTCACTCCTCAGGTATTCATCCGAACAGCGTAAAACCAGAAGCTGAGGCCCCACTGCTTGTTCTGTGGATTTAAGGCAGACAGAAATCTAGGGGCTGGTATGGCTGATGGTGGTTTGAGATGCTCTCAGCTCTGCTGCAGGCACTCAAGCAAACCACTCAGCCTTTCGCTGCTCAATCTCCATGCTTTGACTCACTGAATTTCCAGTAAGCCAAGGCATTGCATCCATCACCGCTGGCCAAGGGCCAACATCGTGAGAAGCATCCTTGAGCAGACATTCAAGTCATAGCTGTCCCGGCCTGGGCGGACAGGGCATACCTGACTTTGAACGGCTGGGGGAGCGAGGAATTGAGGGAAGGTTTTAATGATGGGGTTACTGGCATCAACTTCTGGCTAAATACAGGAATGCAGGGGAAAAAAAGCTGCTGTTGTGACAATCTCAGGACTACGCTTTGGCAGAAGGACCTGCTCTCTTGGGTGTGATCGGTACGGCACTAACAAGCCTGGACAGACTGATGGTGGTGGCTATCAACGAGGGAGCTGTGGTGGGCACAGGGGATACAGAGCCTGCCCCAGCACCTGGGCAGAGCTGGCACAGCAAAGCATCGGCAGGGAAACACCAAACCTGGCATCACCCGTGCAAGGATGGGGCACCTTCCCCAGCCTCACTGCATTCGGGGTCAGAGCCACACCAAATAGTCACCCAGTCTTCCAAGGAAGCATTATAAATCCCTCCTGGGTTTTATCAAGGCAGACGCATCTCCAATTCCCAACACACTCCTGTAACTGGGGATTTCTAACCTGCCAGCGCAGCATGACCGAAGTGCTGCATGATGGGGTTCTACATGACATTCACTACCACACGATGCAGGGCTTGTGCACGTTAGAGTGCCCTGATCATATTTTCCCTTGGTTTATGGCCAATCTTACAGCCCCATGGCAAATAACAGCTTCTGTGTCTGGGCTAGGGCAACCACTGAGTTAAAACAAGAAGTGGTTTTGGTTTGTTATTTTTTTTTTCCACTGATGCATTCCATTAGGCAGAATTAGGCATTTTTCTTTCTATTCAGGCTTATTTTGAAATAATGTGTCCAAAAAAAAAAAAAGACCCCCAGCTATCACTGAAAACAGAATCCATCTGGTCTACATATATACTTGAGATTTTACTTTTAAAAGTGACCTTTTCCTTTAAAATAAGATTTTAATATTTGTTATATTATGGCTAAGGCCATGCAAATTCCCTCGGGTAAATGACCCTTTTGCCAAAAAAAAAAAAAAAAAGACAACCCCAAGTTGGGTAATGCTGAAATCCAAAAATTGGTGCCAACATCAACATGAGCATTACTCTTAAACCCATTTGTCCAGCTCAAATATTTTCTAGGCACAATGTTTTCAGTTGTTCTTCTTTCATATTTACCTAAATTTAAGTTAAAAGCATAGCTGTCTCCACTGCTGTTCCCTTCCATTCCCCAAACCAAAACACTTAATTTGTCAATGAATGAGACATTTTTGGTAACTCTGTAACTATTTAAAATCTATCCAGGGAAAATAAAAGAAAAAAACACCAACACACAAACCAAGAAAGGTTCATCCAAACCATTACAGTTTGTTTAGCCAGTAAATCCAAAAGAAAACTGTATCTCACAGAGTTTCATCAGGAGTTCTTATTTTAAATAAGAGTGAAAAAGGAAATACCTGCTCTTAAATTGTGAATAGCCTAAGTAGCAGAATATCAGAGTAATGAAACAAAAATGAAGTGATCTTATTTTTCTCTCTGTATGGGGATCAGCCCGCCTTCCAGGGTGGTTGCTTTGGGTAGAGCACAAATTAGCATTGCAGCCGTGAAAAAGGATGGCGACGTCAAGAAGCCAGCCAGACGCTCATTGTGCAAAGACAAGAATATGAAACAACTCCATGATAATCACCATCGTTGTTATACCATCGTGCTATTCATTTTGGGGGAATCATCTTTTTCCACTTTATTACCCGGCGCTCTGTCTTTCTCCATTAAAATCAATGGCAGACATAGGAGGCAGCCTGGTTTGTTATGGTCTTCCAGGCAGCCCAGACACTTCTGGGAATCGGGAACAGAAGAATAATGTGTTTCAATAAGCAGCTTATCGACCAAGCAGGAGTTAAGTGAACCTGCGGTGTGCTTCTCTAGTTTCTCTCCTCTCACATGATTATTGCACTTTACTCGGGCTTTGCTTTTGTGCAATCAATACCCTGCAGCCACTCGCCTGAGCTGCAGCCCAGCATGAGGGGTGCAGTGGGGTACTGGGATGCTGGGTGCGGTACTGGGATGGCAGATTTCCTCCCCTTGGTCCCACCGGCTCCCTCTTCTCTCAAATCCTGGAGCACTGGCTGCTGCCCAATTCACCAGGGATGTCACGCTTGGCCACTGGATCTCCAGCTTCTGAGCAAACCTGGGCTCACAGCCCCGCTCTTCAGAGATGCGCAGGGAAGTGGGAGAGGTTTGATGAGCTTTGGGTCAAAGATTTCCTTTGAGAAATGCAGGAGCAATTGCCGATGTTTCCTCCTAACCCCTTTAGACAGTTAGAACAGAGGCGCTGTAAAGAAATCCATGGAGGAAAAAAAAGCAAAGTGTAAATGCAATGTCAGACACTGGCTTCTTTCAGGGTTAAAATGGAGCAGCCCAACAAGCAGCAGTTCAGTGAGTCACAGTAAAGCCAGAACCAGGACATGACAGGTCTTGTATTTTCTATTTGGGGAGTTTTAAGCTGAAAGAGGGTAGGTTTAAACTAGATATTAGGAAAAAAGGTTTCCTGTGCAGGGGGTGAGGTAGTGGCCCAGGTTGCCCAGAGAAGCTGTGGATGCCCCATCCCTGGAAGGGTTCAAGGCCAGGCTGGATGAGGCTTTGAGCAACCTGGGCTAGTGGGAGGTGTCCCTGCCCATGGCAGGGGGTGGGACTCAATGATCTCTAAGGTCCCTTCCAACCCAAACCACTCTGTGA
Organism: Pterocles gutturalis; assembly: GCF_000699245.1. Lineage (NCBI taxonomy): Eukaryota > Metazoa > Chordata > Aves > Pterocliformes > Pteroclidae > Pterocles > Pterocles gutturalis. The sequence goes on along the minus strand of NW_010140382.1, from coordinate 13,162 downwards.
TTCTATGATCTTTCAGATCCCAGCTGGCCAGGATACCCCCTATCTGGTACAAACCATGCCCAACGGACCCTCTCAGGTGATGGACCCAGATCTTCCCTCCAGCACACAGAGCTCTGACCTTGATGCCCCAGATCACCCGGCTGCCCACAGACATGCTGAGCAGAGGAAGGAAACCTCAATGCCATTTACACTCCAACATTACAGGAGAGACCTGGCTTTGGTGCTGAGACTGAAAGGCCACGGGATAGGGCAATGGCATCGGTTAAACACCTCCCACAGGGAACAGAGGAACCAGACACAACACACAGCCTTCCTCAGAGGTTTTTTCTGTAATGCGATTATCTGATGCATTTTACAACCATTATGAACAATACATGACACTCTCAAAGACAGCGAGCATCCACAGATTACACCCTGTACCCTGCAGCTCCTCTGTGTTTTGCAAAAATAACACTAAAAGTATTACTTAAGCTCAAGCCAGGTGTCATGTTCATTGGCCAAGACAGCTAGAGGTGAACCCATGTCGTGGGTTTCTCCTGTGCACAAAAGCTGCTCCTGTGCATGGTGTGTGCAGAACATCTGCTGTACAGGGCACCTGCTGCGGTGCAGGAACGGGACGTGTGGGAAGATTTTAATTACTCACTATGGCAACCTACATTAATAGCTATAATCCCCCATAACAAGCTGGACTGGTCCTTCTCCCACATCCACTAAAATACCTCCAGGAAGGACATTTGTGCTGTAGACATGCTCTTGGGCACCCAATGCCGAGCTGCAGAGCCTCAGCACAAGGCTCCATGAATCTGTCCCATCCATCAGAGATCTTTGGTCCTGTCCTTGCCAGATCCAGGGGGATCCCACCTTGTCCATCCCCAAACCCACAGTGCTTCCCATACTTTTGCACCTCCAGCAGCTGAAACATGCTCATCTTGTACAGTGAGACAGCTTGTCATTGTTTCAGGAAAGTTTATCCTGAACTCCATGATCTTTTCCCCTTGAGCTTAAGTTTGAATTAATTTGAAGTTAAACCTCTCCCACCAATGTCAGGGAGATGCCCCTCCAGGAATGGATGGAGATGAGCCCCTCGCTGTGAACAGACACCTCTGATCCACATGTCTGCATCTCACCCTCCTCCTGCACCCAACAGCTCTGCACAGGAACACCGACAAGAGCCTTATGTGCTGTGTTGGTAGAGAAGACACCAACCGCCCTACTGTCCCGCAAGGAACTACAGACCCTGGGAAGCCCCAATACAAAATGGAAAACCCCAAAGGAAAACAGAAAATAAGCTGCCAAACTGCCAGACGGACCCTGCAGAGATCAGGAAAGTTCTTCCAAATTCAGTCTGGAGCAGCTAAAAACTAGAAGAAACAGCAACAAAACAGAGAGAGATGCATCGTGCAATCAGAGATTTCACATTTTTACTTCTCCCTAATCTATCTCTTACTCCATAAAGGTGACCTGAACTTTGCCCTCTGCCAGAACCACCACAGCCACTTTTGAGTTGCTCTTCCACACACCAAAGTTTCCCCCCAGATCTCATCAGGCTCCCTGGGAGCAAGCTGCAGGGCCACGGGCACTGTGGCACCTCCCGCCAGCACACGACACTTTTTTTTCCCAGCACACGACACATACCCGCTCTTTGGCCAAGGTCAACAGCCACACTGGCTTGAGTTTCCCATGGCTCTAGGGACAACATTTCACATCTGTGTACTGTTCTGGTTTCTTTTACATGAAGACAGCTACAGAGCTGGAGGGATGCTGGAAATGACTGGAACTACAGCAGAGTCAAGGCAAGCTGATCCAAGGTCCTCCTCACCCTGGTTTCATAGAGTCATAGACTCATAGAATGGTTTGGGTTGGAAGGGACCTTAGAGATCATTGAGTCCCACCCCCTGCCATGGGCAGGGACACCTCCCACTAGCCCAGGTTGCCCAAAGCCTCATCCAGCCTGGCCTTGAACCCCTCCAGGAATGGGGCATCCACAGCTTCTCTGGGCACCCTGGGCCACTGCCTCACCCCCCGCACAGGAAAACATTTCTTCCCAATAGCTCATCTAAATCTCCCCTCTTTCAGCTTAAATTAGATTAAATAAATTATTTAAAAGCCATTTGAGATGGACTTTTTCAGCTTTTCCCTTGGAGCAGGGTCTGCACTTCATCTCCCATCCTGAACTGTCACTCACCTTTGGGAGACTCGCGTGAGAAGACAATGACAGCAGCGTGGATGGGGGACAAGGTTGGCTGTGGAGCTCAGCATCCCCCACAGACCCCTCCGTGGAGGAGAACAACCACCTGCTTGTTTCATTACTCACTCCTGCATGCTGAGACTTTCAACTTGCTGCTTCCCCAGCACGTGACTGGATCCCTTCCTCTGCAGACACGCTAGCAGAGGGTGACATTAATTATATCGGAGGCAGATGTCTGATAAATAAACAACCTTGGAAGAATGATGTGGCACTTGAGATGCAGCGTCCTCCGCCTCACCTTGCAGGCTCCTGGGAAAGCACATGGCTCCCAGCACGGGGCTTCGGTGCCTCGGGAAGGGCCACATAAGGATCTGGTTCTTACTGCCTTCGCAAAAACACAGACACTCAAGTAAACTATTTACCAACATGCATTCAGAGAGATGATGTGTGCTACAGATCCAGTGCCTGAGGACTGGCAATACTGGGAAAACGCAAGGTTCAGCCAGCCCAGATTCATCAAAAGAAGTCGATATAATCCTGCTCTGACATTTTTTTAACCAGACCATGATCTCATTTCACAGGAGCCTGACCACTGGAAACCTGGACATTAGGACAACCCTAAAGCCCCCTCAGCGATGGCCAGGCAATGATGGCAGCAACAGCCTCCTTCCAAACAGAAAAGCTCTCCTCAGTAACCCAGGTGGGAGGTGAGTGAGGGCTTTGGGAAAAGGTTGCCTAGACTTTTGGATATTGTCCCTAAGGGCCATCTGGAAAGAACAGGCAGGCAGAAATGATGCCAACATGGAGAGGGGCATTCATGCCATGAGAAGAAGCCTTTGCCCAGCAGACAACCTTCAAAGATTTCCCTTTTCCCACATAATGTTCCTCCCCTGCAATCCTTTCCCAGGGATACATGAGACTTGAGGCTTGAAGGTAGCAAACTGCTGCTGTTGGGATCATAGAATCACAGACTAGTTTGGGCTGGAACGGACCCTAAAGCCCATCCAGTGCCACCCCCTGCCACGGGCAGGGACACCTCCCACCAGCCCAGGTTGCCCAAAGCCTCATCCAGCCTGGCCTTGAACCCCTCCAGGGATGGGGCATCCACAGCTTCTCTGGGCAACCTGGGCCACTGCCTCACCCCCCGCACAGGAAAACATTTCTTCCTCACATCTCATCTCAATCTGCTCTCTCCATCCTTGATCCCTTGGTCCCCTCTGCCTCCAGGGATGCCCTTCCCCAGCAGTGCCAGGCCATACAGAAGACAGACATTAGAATCAGCTGGCTCTTTCACAGGGAGGAGGGGAAAAAAAATTAAGGAAAAAAAATAGAACAATGTTACATTGCTTATAGATCACTTGCTTTTTTTTTAATTAAAAGTTTAAATAGAGCCCTGAAACTAGATAATGGACACTTCAGCAGAGGGTAGCCACATGGAACCAAACTTTAAAAAACCATGAAAGACCTGATTTATAAAAGAGGGCAAGAAAACATCTGTGGAAAATCCCAGCAGTATCTGTTAGGAGCAGACTGTCATCTTACCTATGACTCTATTTTATACTGGTGCACCTCTGCTGGTTTTCATCTGGAGCTACTGGTACAACTGGAACAAAGCCCCAGGACTTCTCTTGCAGGAAGGGGATCACGCTTGGACACTGCTGAGCACCAACCCAGCAGACAAAGCTGTTTTGTTGTCGGCCAAGGACTTTTTACCTCCTTCTAGAGGCATTGGAACCACGGTCCAGCCAGTCATGACCCGGGGATTGCCCCAGTAAGCCCTGAACATCAGAGACAGTAAAAGGGGTGTGGGGGGTGAACCTCTCCAGCAGCCAGGTTTTGCTGATTTTAGACTGGATCACACAACACCAGGGAACGACACCTTGAGCTTTAGCTCCTTGCAAATTAGAAGACCCAGGTTATAAACCTCTGGAAAATGAAGTTTATGGGGAAATGAGAACTGCTTGTGAGCTCTGCTGAGCAATGGGGCTGCTCTGACCCTCAAAGCAACTTCTGCACAAGGTGGCGGATGGCTTTAGGGGTGGGCAGGGGCATGGGGATGCACATGTGTGTTTTAGCACAAACGAGATGCAATCTGAATTATTTCAGTTTGACTCACTGTTACAAATGTTACCATTGCACACCGCTCCGGCAATTAAAATAAATGCCCCAGAGAAGAGTCACAGGTATTTTGCCAGACCCATAAACCAAGCTTGAGGAGTACTCAGCTCCCAATTCTGATCTCAGACACCCAACAGAGCTGCCTTGGGTCCCCAGTCTGCAAAATACACCTCAGTTAGATCCCAAAGTAATGATAGACCAAACTCTTCTGTCATTTCAGGGGACAGTTACACTCTCAGATGCCACATAAAGCCAAAGAAACTCAGAAACTCCAGGCATGGCAGGCAGCAACAAGGCACTTGCTTCATTCCAGCAGATAATTTTTATTTCTCCCTTTTTTTTTTTTTTTTAATTTGCAGAAGGAGCAATGCAGCAGCTGCGTAAGCACAGAAAAAAAGAGTAAGAGCAGTCTCTCTTTAAGGCAACTGCCTGGTTCAATGTCAGTTGATTTAATGGTAAGACACTGTTTGAAGTTAATTGTAACTGCAGGGAACAACAAGAAAGCTGGAAACTCACTGTCAGATGAGGCAAGGAGGCGAAAAAGACACAGGGTCAAACTGTGACAGAACTCCAGGGAATATGTATCGTGATACAGCTCCTGGGAAGTCTCCAGAGTTATGGCCAAAATTACTCTACATCCTCTAAAATAAGAGAGAGAGCACAGAGGGAGGAATTTGGCAATTTTAAGCCTCAAAATCCAGAAAGTGGATGTGGCCTTTTTATGATGCTGTTCCTGAATCCCTCCCCTTCCTCACGGTTTTGCAGTGATGCTGCGGGGTGTTTGTGTGTGCTCAGGACCCCACAGAGTAGGGCCCAACAGGTCTTGCATATTTTTTTATTAACTTTAAAAGCTAAATGAGATTCCTGTGAATCAATATTCTCTCCTGGTTCTTTCTTAAAGTTATGTCACTTTGCAGAGCAATGAGAATTGAACAGTTTCGTGGGTACAGGCAAAAAAAGGTTTCTGCCTTTATAAATGCCCCATGTCAGGGAGGGAGAGATGAGTACCGTGCCAGAGACCCCGAAGAGAATACTCCAAGATTAAATTTAATGGAAAAAATTTTTCACTGAAAGACAGGAGAGAGGAAGCCAGCCTGCCATTGCCAGCCCCAGCCTAATGGGGGGCAGGAACGGAGAGCCAGAGCCCAGCACAAACTGGGGGGCTCCTCACTGGTTTCACTGGAGCCAGCACAGTCGCAGGTTCCCACACTCAGTAAGGATTCGGCGTTGGGTCCTGCCCTCTCCATTAGGGGCTGGGATTCTCACTGAAGGGCTGCACAGAGCCTGGTGATGCCCCCAAATCCCCCCACCTGCCCAAGAGGGGTGGCCAGCCCTGCCCAAGGGGCACACACAGGCTCATTCCTTGGGAAAAAACTTAAAAACTCTCTAGCAGGAATTTTAAAAGAAAATTTGGAGGGCTTGGCATGCTTCAGCCCCCTCCAACATCAGCATTTAAGGCATGACGTTGACAGGTACCTGGGCAACACCAGACAATGGGAACCGCAAGAAACACAGAGCACACGCAGAATGGGTGCCCCAGGGCAGGGTTTGTTCTGCAGGCACGCAGTCCTGCCACAGCCCGGCCCACCCAGGGTCCCCATGGGCTCCTACACTGTGGGGACACCCACACAGACGGGGGCTCCCACACTGCAGGGACACCCACACCCCACCAAAGCCCAGAAGGACTCACAGCTATTAACAGGATCAGATCCTCTAAGCCATTAACAAACCAACACCTTGTAAATCAAGCGTTTAGGTTGCTTTTAAAGTGTTCTGAATAGCAGTAAATTCTAACAGCTTTTTTTTTTTTGCCTTTTTTCCCCCTCCTCATGCCACTGTGCATCCCCTCTGTAAGACTGTCTGAACCCCAGGGACCTGGTGGCCCCAGCCAGTACAGCCACCCTTCACCACAGGATGCTCTGAATTATAAGAATATTCCAAGCAATAAATCAGTGTTTTCTCTACTGGAAAGTGGACAGTGTAGTTTTTTAGGAGGCAAGAGAGAAAAAAAAAAAAGAGAGAAGCTTATCTAAATCTATTTACATGGAATGATTATTCAATTAATTTTTTCATTACACTTGCCAAAAAGAATTGCCCATGTCCTTAATGCTGTGCATGAGATTTCATTAATAATTAATAGCAGCAGCAATTTCTCCTCCGTTTAGCAAGCAGGAGCTTTTGTCTTTGGAGGTCACACCCTGACACACACTGTGGGGATACAGCTCTCCTCAGCCAACAGCACAGGACTTCGTGGCCACCGAGGTGTGTGTGGGGACAAACTCTTGTGCCCTGAGCTAGTGTCAATGGGGTTGCACTGGTTCCACCATCAGCAGAGTGGTGCTCACCCCTGCAAACGTCATGCAAAGCCAAGGGGCACAGGGCTGCAGGAACCAGCAAGACCCTGGCCCCACCAGCACCATCTCCCCTTGCACCCAGTTGGGAGATTCCAATCCTGTCCCCGCCCAGCTTCTTCACCCCCTACATCTCTCCCCCCACCCCTGCATCCCCTTGGCTCCTTTCCACCAAAGCTCCCCATTCCCACCGCCCTGCTCAGTCCCACATGCCACCACCTGCCCTGTTTGCAGCAGCTGGGGATGAAGCCCCTCGTTGTGTTTAAGTGATCTGTCTGGAAGAAACAAGCCATAGTAAGCTCAGTTGTAACCCTTGTGCCACGACCACCCTCACTTTTAGCAGGACACATAAGAGGAGAGCAGCTTGGGTCAGGCAGAGGCACCTTCCCCACCTCCCCCAGCAGCCACAGGAGCTTTCCAGGCGATAACCTGCTGTTCCAGCAGCACAGAACTAACAGTGCCATTAGCAAACGCAGCCAAGACTGCTGGTGAAACCCAGCACAAACCCTCCCTAGCCCCAGCACAGGCACAGCCCTGTCACCCTGCGTGTGCAGCAGCTGGACCATCCTCTGCTGGAAGGGCCCAGGGGCTCAGAGATGCTCACACGACAACACATCGGCCGGCTCCAAGACCACACCGTGCCACCACTCAATGTTCATTGTGACCTTAAATTTGCACCTCAGCTGTGGGACAACCAGGTTAGCTCCAACCACGGAGCGACAAAAGCAGAGCGAGCGGAGCAAACTGCAGCCATAAATCACCCTATCTCCTTCCCAAACATAACATTTGTAAGAGAGCCCTAGGTTCTTATAAATATTTAAGTCAAATTTCAGATGTTTATGTCTTACATCTATCTTTATCAGCCCATAATCATGTCTCTGCTCACATCCCACGCTGCCGCTCGCTAATCCAAGCTGGCTGCTCTTGGCACAAATGTGTTTTCTCACCTCGCTTTGGACAGCCATCAACTGAATTCTTCCGCATGGCGATCCTCTCCAAAGAGGCCTCCACTGGAGTGGTTTTTCATGGAGAAGGTAAAACAGAAAAAGAAAAAGCCTCTTGAGATTTAACGATAACTCAACCGAATCAATTAAAACCTCCACGATACCCTTCTCTTGGAGAAAAAGGATCAGAAGGTGGCTGGCTGTGCATGCCTGGGTGTTTTATTGCTTCTCCTTCCCTTTTAGTGCTGCACAAGCCATGTATTATAATGATCTGGTTTCTTCCAAGAGGTGCAAGCTGCCCTGTTCAACACAGGGGAAAGGTGGAAGGGCAAAGTTTATCCACAAAAAGTCAGCTGGTGTGGATTATAGCCAGAGACAGCCAATTTTCCAACTTTGTAGGTTTTTTTTTTTTTTAGTAGAAAGGGAAACAAAGGGGAGATTGTTTTTGAGAACCTCTTGAAAAAAAAAATATCCACACTTTCCAAGCAGCCGTAGGGGTGGTGAAAACCACAAGAATTTGGCAATTCTGAATATCCTGCTTCATAGAGGGGAGACAGAGAAAGGACAGAAGAGGAGCAGCCACCAAAGCCAGAGTCACAGTCCTCCCTCTCCTCTTAGTGACCATACAATAAAAATCCTCCAGGATGGTCAAGAAAGGTCCCAGTGTCCCTCTCAGACATATCAAGATGCCCCGCAGCTGGAGGTGCTACTGGGCTGTTTGCTGTGAGTAAAGCGCGGGGAGATGCTAAGAGTAAAAAGGAAAAACTAAGAGTAAAAAAAAAAAAACCAGCCTCCTTCACTGCTGTTCCCCTCCTGATCACCTCTGATCTCCCAGAGCCCTGGGAGGAAGAGGGGAGCCATGAAAGGATGAAGTTTTCCCCATCAGCCTGGAACTCAACTTCCAGCAGCTCATCAGGAGCGCTGCTCATACCAGAGCACCCCACGAGGCTGTCCTGTCACCCGTCACAGCCGGTGCAGGGTCACCCACGACAGCAAGCTCAGCCGAGGGAACTCCAGCTCTCCTCCCAGCAGTGGGGCAAGACTGGCTCCCATGGAGGGCCACTGGGAGCAGGAACCACAGCAGACACCTCCAAACCATCTCCCAGACATGCCCCTCTCTCCCCATCAGGGATATTTGTCCCCCCGTTACCAGGAGCCCTCCTGAACATCTCCCATGGAGGAGCCGTGGCTCACAGCCCCTTCTCCACCCCCAGGAGCACCAAGGTGTCCTCACTGGTGCTGGGCGGCTGCTGGAGAACAGCCCCGGCTCTGACATGTCCCACAAGCTGCCAAGCACGGGTATGGACACACGGCACTGCCCGAGGGCTGCACCCCATCCCAAGCTGTCTGAGCCCAGCAGCCGCAGCATCGGTGCCAGCAAACGCTCGACTCCACATCCCCAAGCGGTCCCAGCACTTCAACACTCCCTGAGGCTAGAATTTAGAAAATTTGAGTTTGGTTCCCAGCTCAGCTCCACATTTTTCTTGTCCCTGTGGGCAAGCGGCTAAACCTCGCTGTGCTTTAGTTTGCCTTCCCCATGCTGGAGTAGGGTTGCAGCCTTTTTTCCTCACCACTATTTTCACTTGTCTACTTCCATTACAGTCTTTTGGGAGAGGAGGCTGTACATGTATATCTACCAAATCTAATATAAGTGATCTAATCCTGGCAGATTTCTCTAGGTATTACTGTCATACAAATTCCAAGCGGCTGTGTCTATATAGACAGCTTAACCCACTCTCAAGCACCAGTAAGTGACTTATCTCAGCGCTGTGCCCATGCACCAAGGGCTCCGGCTTGCTTTAAATTTGCATTTCAGAACCTCAGATCCTATTCTCCAGGATTGCTGAGCCCAGAGACCTGATCCTGGCAGCCCACCTTGCAGATGAGTGTAAGACATTGCCAGCATTTGACTCTGGAGCGAGACTTTCCCATGCCATGCTGCGGCCGTGAGAAAAATCAGCCTCAGCAAATTAATGTATATAAGCAAGGTAGGTCAATCGCCATTTCCCACCTATTTTATTCACTCTAGTAAATGAGCCAAACAGGGTTATTTCTTTCCTGTGCTTTGCTGGCTTCCTTTCAGTCTTTGGGACATGATTTCTTCACTTCCCTACCTAATTAGGAGCAGGACTAAAACACTTAAAGTCACCAACTCCCATAACCAGCTCTCCAAGGACAGTCCCACTCCACCCGCACCGACACCTGGAACATCAGCCACCTGCAGCACTCACACTCAGTCCTAGGGGTGGACAGAGACCCATGATCCCAGCAACCCAGGCACTTCTCTTGGGGAACAGGCAGCTCAGGTATTTTTTATAGATATTCCCCCCCTCCTATTTCTCAGCAGAGGTAGTGCTGACTGTCAGGACACACTGTGACTCTGCTCAGGGCTCTGTGATCTTTGTCTCAGGTCTAGTCTGGAGCATCTCACCCAGGATAAACCTCGTGAGGCTCCAAAAGACAAGAGCTGCTGCTACCACGTGTCTGTTGGAGGCTGAACACTTGCTTGCACAGGAAGGACGGGTGCTTGAAAGGCTTCATAACAGTGTCACAGCTCAGAGCAGTAAATCGTCACAATACACAGTTGGAGAGATGCAAGAAGTCACTCTCACCTCCCCGTCCATTACAAAGCCCTGGATGTCCATCCGCTCCCCTCTGCCCCGCTCTCTCCCTCGGGATGGCACAGTCTAATCTCTGCTTTTAACCAAGGGAAAAGAAAAAGAACACAAGCCAAGGAGAAGCAGCAGCCTGTGCAATAACCGCATCCTTCACTGGCTCCAGCACAGCACCATGTTTGTTTGAAGGTAAAGAGGAAGCATTGGGGATTATGGCCACGGCTTTGATTTTATTTTAAAGCCTTTAATATTTGGAGCTGTATTGATTTGATTTATCTCAGCGTGCCAGCGTACTGCTGGTAACTAGGCAACACCGATCCTCTCTGTGTTCTGGGAGGCTCCCGGGATTTTTGCCTATGAACGATATTACTTTGTGTATATGAAACTAAATGGACCATAGGCACCATTTGGAAGTGGAGGATGTTTGAGTTTCAGATTTTTTCATTTCTTTTTGCTGGGGGATGGACATACTCCCTGACACAGCATGGTACCCACAGCCCAGGCTGTGGAGCAGCAGCAGGACCCAGATGCACACCCCTCCAGGAGATGTCAGCGAGAACAACTCAACCCAAAGCCATGCCAATACACCAAAAAAAAAAAGGAAGAAAAGCAGCTGGTGGGGTGCTACCATGCCCTCCCTTTGGCTAGTTGCAAAAAATAAAAATTAATAATAAAAACCTACAGGTTTCCCAGAGAAGCTGTGGATGCCCCATCCCTGGGGGCGTTCAAGGCCAGGCTGGATGAGGCTTTGAGCAACCTGGGCTAGTGGGAGGTGTCCCTGCCCATGGCAGGGGGTGGCACTGGATGGGCTTTAAGGTCCCTTCCAACCCAAACCATTTTATGATCCTACAAAGCAAGGTCAACTTCTGTGGGATTCAGAGCAGCACAGAGGAAAGCTCAGCAGGTAGAGAGCAACGTTGGCTATGCCAAACTCCCCACTGCTGCTTTGTGGAGGTTTTCTGACTCCTCAGCCCTCCTCGTGCAGAGTCAGGACCTTGCCCTGTTGGCATCTTCCCCCTCCATCCCTTGTCACTGCCAGCAGCCCCGGCACAGGCAGCCCGGGCTGTTTCTTTAAGACGACGGTGTCTGTGTGGTCAAAGTCAGCAGGCAAAAGAGGCACTGTCAGCTCGCAGTGTATGGTTCAGTGGTTTGGCATTAACGATGTTTGTTTTGGAGCCCGCCTGCTGGTCTGACCCATTTTGGATCCTTTGCTGTACAACAAGCTCGCCTTTCAATTACAAGGGGAGGCAGAAGGGGGCTTTAAAGTGAAATCGGAGCCCCCTGAGGCTGAAGCTGCCAAGGGGGATGGCAGTAAGTCCGTGTACAGCTCCTTCGAGCTGCCTGGGGAGGCTGGCAGGGATGGCACAAAGTGGGAAGGAAGAAAGGAGCCAGCTCAGGATGGTGCTCCTCTCACCACCATGAGACCCAGGGCTGCTCTGCAGCACCAAGAAAACACCTTATGCTTCTAAAGGCTTTTTCTGAAGGGAAGGACTAGGGCTGGCAAGGACACAGAAGCCCTTTAACCCTCAATCTGTAGCCGCAGGAATGAAAGCCCCATGCTGCTGCCTTCAGCACGCCCAGCACTGCTGGGGAAGGGCATCACCCGAGGCAGGGGGACCAAGGGGTCAGGCATGGAGAGAGTAGGTTTAGATGAGATAACAGGAAGAAATGTTTTCCTGTGCGGGGGGTGAGGCAGTGGCCCAGGGTGCCCAGAGCAGCTGTGGATGCCCCATCCCTGGAGGGGTTCAAGGCCAGGCTGGATGAGGCTTTGGGCAACCTGGGCTAGTGGGAGGTGTCCCTGCCCATGGCAGGGGGTGGCACTGGGTGGGCTTTAAGGTCCCTTCCCACCCAAACCATTCTGTGATTCCATGATCTGTGCAGGGAGCTGGGACCAGGGACCTCAACACAACCTGCTCCGGGTCAGCCTGACTCGTCCCACACAGGGATGGGAAACTCACAGCTGCTGGAGCAGGAGCATCTTGCCTTATGTGTCCCACAGGCAAGGTGTTTGCCACAGACCTTCTCAGCAGAGAGGCAAGTGGTGCCTTGCTAAGCCCCCCGTTGTAACCTCTTTGCAAGCCCACATTAGCTGCTCTGGTTGTTCTGTGTTTGCTTCAGGAGCCAGAGGAGCTCCCTCTGAACATCACCACAGAGCTTGGCTAAATCCACACTCACCAAGAATGCAACAGCAATGGCAGAGCACACTGCAGGCTGCTTTGGCCTCCTCTTAGAGAATAGTTTGAGTTGAAAGGAACCATGGAGGTCATCCAGTCCGACCCCCCTCCCATGGGCAGGGACATCTTCTACTAGATCAGGTTGCCCAGAGCCCCATCCTATCTGACCTTGAATGTTTCCAGAGATGGGGCATCTACCACCTCCCTGGGCACCTCTCTTCACCAGAAACACAATTATCATTATTATTTTTAACCAGGCTGTCCCATGGGGAGAAGGGAACTGGGTGGGCATCACCTTTTATCCTTTCGTGCCTAAAAAGTTTGTTGCTTTTTTATCCTTTCGTGGCCTGGCGTGGACCTGCCAGAGCTGCACACTGGACTGGGACCAGTTGCCCAGCAGAGCCTGCTCCCATGATAGCTTTGTGCACGATGCTTTGCACTGACAAATACTTCCAATTAAGCAGCACAATTATATGCTTGTCGAATGGACAAATAGTGCTCACAGAAGTGCTGTGGAGTGATCCTATGGTTCTGGCATGTACAAATTGGTCATTACTTTAACCGAGCTGAAACAAGAACTGTGGAGATTAGGGGGGTGGGTGAGATTTTTTTCACATGAAATCTGAAACCAGGCAAAATGCACATCAGCTTTGCCAAAGAGCTTCCCTGAGGTTCACAGATTCCTCAGCAAGTCTGGACTGAGTTAAAGAAAGTCAAAGTGATGGGGGAAATGCTCAGCCTCAGAGGGGGACCCAGAGCAAGAGCTTTCTCC
>NW_010140381.1:298-1256 GCF_000699245.1 Pterocles gutturalis | reverse complement strand
CCCCACTCTCGCCCCACGAGCATCCTTCTGGCTGTAGCAACAAGAGCCGGGAGATTTGCGCTTTCCCCTGACTGCAGGAGCTGGTGATTTATTCTTTGCAAATCTCCTGCGAAAATCTTTTCATCTGCAGGACCTCCATCTACCCCCGCACCCCCCAACCCTCCCATCTGAGCGGGAGGAGGTCCCTGCTCTCCTCCTCCCCATGTCGCACAAAGCCGGCGGCCAGCGGAAACGCGGGAAGAAAAGCAGGAGAGGGAGAGGAGCTGTGTCCAAGCGCCGGGCGAGAGCAGAGCAGAAAACAGGAGGTGGGGGTGAAAATGTCAAACCCAGCTCCCGCTCCCCTCCCGGGGCTGGCTGAGCCGGGGACACTGCGCTCACCGGTGGCTTTGGGTCCTCACACCTTGTCACCAAGGCCACCTTCACCTCCGGTCCCCAATGTGGCGGTGATGCTGGTGGCTGCCTCCCTGCTGGCACCCGGTGGCTTTGGCTCAGCCCTTGCTGGAGCTTTCTGGGAAAACCTGAGCTCTGTGTTCCCAGCCCGGGTGTCGCCGGCCACCTTTGATGCCGTTTTCCTGCGGTGCGGGGCAGCCGGGGCCGTTCAGCGCCCATTGCTGCTCTGCACCAGGAGGAAGAGGGATGCATCCTGCCAGCATCCCCTGGTCCTGCATCCCACCAGCATCCCCTGGTCCTGTGGGCATACCAGGACAGCTGGCAGATACCTGGGGGGGTCGAAGCCCCATGTGGGTCCTGGCCGGGGGCTCCCTGGGGGTCTCCTGCCTGAGCAGGGGGAAGGGGGAAATAATTTTGCTCCAGCTCAGCCCAAGCTCTCAGGGTTGAGCAGGAGCAAAAAACTCGAGCAGGAGTTTGCAGGATGCAGAAGCCCCCGGGGCTGGCTGGGATGGGGGGGTCTGGCCATGTCCCAGCATCACCCCAGGCTGGGGGTTTCCAGCTCCAGGAG
>NW_010140381.1:0-279 GCF_000699245.1 Pterocles gutturalis | reverse complement strand
GGCGGGGGGTTTCCAGCTCCAGGAGCGGGGCAGCCCCCGTGCCAGGGGACACCCGCAAAGCTCCTGCCTGCCCCCAGCCTGGCCTGATCCAGCCCATGGGGGAAAACCCGGCTCTGTGCCCTGGGACAGCCCAGAACATCCCTGGGGACTTGCCCTGGGCAGGGGGATAACCAGGGTTTGGGGACCATCCCCATCGCAGGGCTCACTGGGGTCACCCGGAGGGGGCCTGATCCTGCATCAGGGACCCGATCCTGCAGCAGGGACCCGATCCTGCAGCAG
>NW_010140380.1:2054-2353 GCF_000699245.1 Pterocles gutturalis | reverse complement strand
GGGGCTGCACTCGCACTGCCATGGGGACATGCTGGGGACTGAGCCCCTCCTGCTGCCCCCCAGGACATCACCTGCCAGCAGCCCATCCCCAGGACGCGTGGGTCCAGGGCGGCAGCAGGAGCAGCAGCGGAGGAAACAGGAGCACAGCAGCAGCACGGTGCATCAATAATGCATAAAATGCCAGCAGCAACAAAGGGAGAGAGGGACCGGGAGCAGGGGAACAGAACAGCGCGGAGCTTTTTAATGGTCTTTTTCTATTAGCGTCAACTCTGTGGCTGGGTTTCAGGCAGGAGAAGTTT
>NW_010140380.1:1690-1894 GCF_000699245.1 Pterocles gutturalis | reverse complement strand
GAGGCCAGGCTGGGCTCTGTTGGCCAGGCTCCATCTGTAACCTCCCTCGAGCCCAAGCTGGTGCGAAACCCTCTGCTCACGGTGACTCTGGGCACCTCCGCGGACCCCATGCCTGTCTCCGCAGCCCTCGCCACGGCTGAGCTGCACAGCCCCCTTCCCAGGGGGGAGCACAGCGCTTGCACAGTGCTCACGGCTGGCGGCGGG
>NW_010140380.1:0-1609 GCF_000699245.1 Pterocles gutturalis | reverse complement strand
GGCCAGTCCCAAAATTCACCTCTGGAGCCCCATCATGGGGTTACTGGAGGGTTTAAATACCATTATCCCCTTCCAGCGCTGCATAAACAGAGCGGTGGGTGGGAGCGGTGCGATGTGGTGTGATGTGATGCAGCACGGTGTGATGCAATGTGGTGCGATGTGATGTGATGCAGTGCAGCGTGATGTGATGCAATTACCATTTTAATCATTGCTAATCTGCATAAAAAATACACCAGGAGAGAGAAATGGATATATTGCCAAAACAGCGAGGACTGGATCCCAACCAGCACCGCGGTCCAAGACCTTTCTGTTTATCTCACCCTCCGCAGTGTCTGCTGTGCCCGTGCCAGGCTGATCCCTGTGCCAGGTCCCTGTAGGGACCTTCCCCCCTGGGGACCTGTCCCAGGCCACCACCTCTGTGGGTGCCAGCAAAATGTGAGGCTGAGCGGGGAGCTGGGAGAGCAAACACCGCCTTCACCCCGCTCTGCGCCCGGCGCCAGCCCGGGGCTGCCACCTCCAACACGGGACCTGGGGGTCTCCCCAGCAGATGCTGGCACTGCAGCAGCCGAGAGGCCCTGCAGACAGCCCAGGGCAAAATTTTTAATTCAGCATCACACTTCAACCTGAAATCTGAAAAAAAAAAAAAAAAAGAATGACAAGATGTCAGCATCCCTGAGCCTGCAGGACCGGACGGCTGATGGCAGCTGCATGGACGGGGTGCCGGGCAGGGGCCTGCCATGGCTTGCGGGCTGTGATGCTCTCTGCCAGAGGAAACCAAAGGAAAGTGCTGAAAATCAGCTCATGTCGCATAGCTGCAAGGAGGAAGAAAAAGGCCACTCACTTTGGACTCAGGAAACTTGTGAACGTGGGCAGGTTTGAGAGGGAATATCCAAACCCAAAATGTCGAGCAACCTTCCCGTGTGCCTGGCAGAAAAGTTGGACCACTTAAGAAATAGTCCTTTAAAAATTACAAAGATCTAAATACTGGAAGAGGTGTACAGCCTGAATATCTCCACAGAGAACGCTCCTTCTCAAGCAGCAGCAGCGGCAGCAGCTCTGCACCGTGGCAGAGTGGAGCTGCCCTGGAGCAACGAGCCCGGGGGCAACTGGTGAGAGGGAGAGGGGAACCCCAGGTGAGGAGGGCACCCTGGCCACAGAGGATTCTGAAATCCTGTCTGGACACCCAGCCTGCCTGACAGACGTCACATTCGCACGACCACGTCTGCAGATCCAGACCCGCTGCAGCCGGTTTGGGGTTCCCTGGAGGGATCTGTCCCCAGAGCAAGCGCTGGCTGCAGCCCTGTCCCCCAGGAGCACGGCCAGCGGTGCCGTCCCAGCCGGAGAGCAGCGCTGGGGCTTGCCGGGAAGATGAATGAGCCGGTACCGGCGAGGTCCTGGTCTGCAGCAGCCTCGGTGTCGACCTGAGCGTGTCCCGGGGCTGCGGCTCATCGGTCCCCTCTCTTATCTGTGCTCCTGGAGCCTGCTCTGCTGGTTCATTAGCGAGGGTGTCCCTGCAAACAGCAAATTGCTGTATTAGAATTCAGATCTGTAATGAAATCTAGGGGAAGCATGTATCAAGCACAATAAATTGTGCTATTTCCAAAGCCGC